>NW_027194547.1:0-54427 GCF_032444005.1 Ranitomeya imitator
CTCTATACGCTACACTCTATAACCTACACTCTATACCCTACACTCTATACCCTACACTCTACACCCTACACTCTACACCCTACACTCTATACCCTACACTCTATACCCTACACTCTATACCCTACACTCTACACTCTATACCATACACTCTATACCATACAATCTATACACTACACTCTATACCCTAAACTCTACACTCTATACCCTACACTCTATAACATACACTCTATATCTTACACTCTATACCCTACACTTTGCACTCTACACCCTACACTCTACATTCTATACCCTACACTCTGTACTCCACACTCTATACCCTACACTCTATACCCTACACTCTATACCCTACACTCTACACTATATACTCTACACTCTATAGCCTACACTCTATACCCTACACTCTATACCCTACACTCTATACCCTACACTCTATACCCTACACTCTATACCCTACACTTTATACCCTACACCCTATACCATACACTCTATACCCTACACTCTACAACCTGCACTTTATACCCTACACTCTATACCCTACACCCTACACTTTATACCCTACACTCTATACCCTACACTCTATACCCTACACTCTATACCCTACACTCTACACCCTACACTCTACACTCTACACTCTATACCCTACACTCTACACCCTGCACTCTGTACCCTACACTCTACACTCTTTACCCTACACTCTATACCCTACACTCTATAACCTACACTCTATTCCCTACACTCTATACCCTACACTGTAAACTCTATACCCTACACTCTACACTCTATACCCTACACTCTATAACATACACTCTATACCCTACACTCTATACCCTACACTCTATACCCTACACTCTATACCATACACTCTATACCATACACTCTACACTCTATACCCTACACTCTATACCATACACTCTACACCATACACTCTATAGCATACACTCTATACCCTACACTCTACACTCTATACCCTACTCTCTATACCCTACACTCTATACCCTACACTCTACAACCTGCACTCTATACCCTACACTCTATACCCTACACCTTACACTCTATACCCTACACTCTATACCCTACACTCTATACCCTACACTCTATAGTCTACACTCTATAGCCTACACTCTACACTCTACTCTATACCCTACACTCTATACCCTACACTCTAATCCCTACACTCTACACTCTATACCCTACACTCTATACCCTACACTCTATACCCTACACTCTACACCCTACACTCTACACCCTACACTCTAATCCCTACACTCTAATCCCTACACTCTAATCCCTACACCCTACACTCTATACCCTACACTCTATACCCTACACTCTATACCCTACACCCTACACTCTACACCCTACACTCTACACCCTACACTCTACACCCTACACTCTACACTCTATTCCCTACACTCTACACCCTGCACTCTGTACCCTACACTCTACACTCTTTACCCTACACTCTATACCCTACATTCTATACCCTACACTCTATACCCTACACTCTAATCCCTACACTCTACACTCTATACCCTACACTCCATACCCTACACTCTATACCCTACACTCTACACCCTACACTCTACACCCTACACTCTAATCCCTACACTCTAATCCCTACACTCTAATCCCTACACCCAACACTCTATACCCTACACTCTATACCCTGCACTCTATACCCTACACTCTACACTATATACTCTACACTCTATAGCCTACACTCTATACCCTACACTCTATACCCTACACTCTATACCCTACACTCTATACCCTACACTTTATACCCTACACCCTATACCATACACTCTATACCCTACACTCTACAACCTGCACTCTATACCCTACACTCTATACCCTACACCCTACACTTTATACCCTACACTCTATACCCTACACTCTATACCCTACACTCTATACCCTACACTCTACACCCTACACTCTACACTCTACACTCTATACCCTACACTCAACACCCTGCACTCTGTACCCTACACTCTACACTCTTTACCCTACACTCTATACCCTACACTCTATACCCTACACTCTATACCCTACACTCTATACCCTACACTCTATACCCTACACTCTACACTTTATACCCTACAGTCTATACCATACACTCTATACCCTACACTCTACACTTTATACCCTACACTCTATACCATACACTCTATACCCTACACTCTATACCCTACACTATACACTCTATACCCTACACTCTACACTGTATACCATACACTCTATGCCCCACACTCTCTACCCTAAACTCTACACTCTATACCCTACACTCTACACCCTACACTCTATACCCTACACTCTATACCCTACACTCTATACCCTACACTCTATACCCTACACTCTACACTCTATACCCTACACTCTATACCATACACTCTACACCCTACACTTTACACCCTACACTCTACACCCTACACTCTACACCCTACACTTTACACCCTACACTCTATACCCTACACTCTATACCCTACACTATACACTCTATACCCTACACTCTACACCCTGCACTCTGTACCCTACACTCTATACCCTACACTCTACACTCTGTACCCTACACTCTATTCCCTACACTCTATACCCTACACTCTATACCCTACACTCTATACCCTACACTCTACACTCTATACCCTACACTCTATACCATACACTCTACACCCTACACTCTATACCATACACTCTATACCCTACACTTTACACTCTATACCCTACACTCTATACCATACACTCTACACTTTATACCCTACACTCTATACCATACACACTATACCCTACACTCTATACCCTACACTCTATACCCTACACTCTATACCCTACACTCTAATCCCTACACTCTAATCCCTACACTCTAATCCCTACACTCTAATCCCTACACTCTATACCCTACACTCTATACTCTACACTCTACACTCTATACCCTACACTCTAATCCCTACACTCTAATCCCTACACTCTACACTCTATACCCTACACTCTATACCCTACACTCTATACCCTACACTCTATACCCTACACTCTACACTCTATACCCTACACTCTATACCCTACACTCTATAAAATACACTCTATACCCTACACTCTACACTCTATACCATACACTCTATACCCTACACTCTATACCATACACTCTATACCCTACACTCTATACCCTACACTCCACAGCCTACACTCTATACCCTACACTTTAAAATCTATACCCTACACTCTATACCCTACACTCTATACCCTATACCCTACACTATATACACTACACTCTATACCATACATGCTATACTCTATACCCTACACTCTATACCATACACTCTACATCCTACACTCTACACCACTCTACACCCCACACTCTACACCCTACACCCTACACTCTATACCCTACACTCTACACCATACACTCTATACCCTGTACCCTATACCCTACAATCTATACCCTACACTCTATACTCTACACTCTATACCCTACACTCTATACCCTACACTCTGCACTCTATACCCTACACTCTATACCATACACTGTATACCCTACACTCTATACCCTACACTCTACACTCTATATCCTACACTCTATACCCTACACTTTACACTCTACACCCTACACTCTACATTCTATACCCTACACTCTAAACTCTACACTCTATAGCCTACACTCTATACCCTACACTCTATACCCTACACTCTACACTTTATACCCCACACTCTATACCATACACTCTATACCCTACACTCTACACTTTATACCCTACACTCTATACCATACACTCTATACCCTACACTCTATACCCTACACTATACACTCTATACCCTACACTCTACACTGTATACCATACACTCTATGCCCCACACTCTCTACCCTAAACTCTACATTCTATACCCTACACTCTACACCCTAAGCTCTATACCATACACTCTATACCCTACACTCTATACCCTACACTCTATACCCTACACTCTATACCCTACACCCTACGCTCTATACGCTACACTCTATAACCTACACTCTATACCCTACACTCTATACCCTACACTCTACACCCTACACTCTACACCCTACACTCTATACCCTACACTCTATACCCTACACTCTATACCCTACACTCTACACTCTATACCATACACTCTATACCATACAATCTATACACTACACTCTATTCCCTAAACTCTACACTCTATACCCTACACTCTATAACATACACTCTATACACTACACTCTATATCTTACACTCTATACCCTACACTTTGCACTCTACACCCTGCACTCTACACTCTACATTCTATACCCTACACTCTATACTCCACACTCAATACCCTACACTCTATACCCTACACTCTATACCCTACACTCTACACTATATACTCTACACTCTATAGCCTACACTCTATACCCTACACTCTATACCCTACACTCTATACCCTACACTCTATACCCTACACTTTATACCCTACACCCTATACCATACACTCTATACCCTACACTCTACAACCTGCACTTTATACCCTACACTCTATACCCTACACCCTACACTTTATACCCTACACTCTATACCCTACACTCTATACCCTACACTCTATACCCTACACTCTACACCCTACACTCTACACTCTACACTCTATACCCTACACTCTACACCCTGCACTCTGTACCCTACACTCCACACTCTTTACCCTACACTCTATACCCTACACTCTATAACCTACACTCTATACCCTACACTCTATACCCTACACTCTACACGTTATACCCTACACTCTATACCATACACTCTATACCCTACACTCTACACTTTATACCCTACACTCTATACCATACACTCTATACCCTACACTCTATGCCCTACACTATACACTCTATACCCTACACTCTACACTGTATACCATACACTCTATGCCCCACACTCTCTACCCTAAACTCTACACTCTATACCCTACACTCTACACCCTACACTCTATACCCTACACTCTATACCCTACACTCTATACCCTACACTCTATACCCTACAGTCTACACTCTATACCCTACACTCTATACCATACACTCTACACCCTACACTCTACACCCTACACTCTACACCCTACAATCTACACCCTACACTCTACACCCTACACTCTATACCCTACACTCTATACCCTACACTATACACTCTATACCCTACACTCTACACTCTACACTGTATACCATACACTCTATGCCCCACACTCTATACCCTAAACTCTACACTCTATATCCTACACTCTACACCCTAAGCTCTATACCCTACACTCTATACCCTACACTCTACACTCTATACCCTACACTCTATACCCTACACTCTATACCATACACTCTACACCCTACACTCTACACCCTACACTCTATACCCTACACTCTATACCCTACACTCTACACTTTATACCCTACACTCTATACCCTACACTCTATACCCTGCACTCTACACCCTGCACTCTACACCCTGCACTCTACACCCAACACTCTATACCCTACACTCTACACCCTACACTCTATACCCTACACTCTACACTCTATACCCTACACTCTATAGCCTACACTCTATACCCTACACTCTATACCCTACACTCTATACCCTACACTCTACACTCTATACCCTACACTCTATACCATACACTCTATACCCTACACTCTATACCATACACTCTATACCATACACTCTATACCCTACACTCTATACCCTACACTCTATACCATACACTCTATACCCTACACTCTATACCCTACACTCTATACCCTACACTCTACACCCTACACTCTATACCCTACACTCTATACCCTACACTCTATACCCTACACTCTAAACTCTATACCCTACACTCTACACTCTACACTCTATACCCTACACTCTATAACATGCACTCTATACCCTACACTCTATACCCTACACTCTATACCCTACATTCTACACTCTATACCCTACACTCTATACCATACACTCTACACCATACACTCTATAGCATACACTCTATACCCTACACTGTACACTCTATACCCTACACTCTATACCCTACACTCTATACCCTACACTATACACTCTATACCCTACACTCTACACTTTATACCCTACTCTCTATACCCTGCACTCTATACCCTACACTCTACAACGTGCACTCTATACCCTACACTCTATACCCTACACCATACACTCTATACCCTACACTCTATACCCTACACTCTATACCCTACACTCTATACCCTACACTCTACACTCTATACCCTACACTCTATAACATACACTCTATGCACTACACTCTATACCTTACACTCTATACCCTACACTTTACATTCTACACCCTACACTCTACACTCTATTCCCTACACTCTATACCCTACACTCTATACCCAACACTCTATACCCTACACTCTATACGCTACACTCTACACTCTATACCCTACACTCTATACCCTACACTCTAATCCCTACACTCTAATCCCTACACTCTACACTCTATACCCTACACTCTATACCCTACACTCTATACCCTACACTCTACACCCTACACTCTACACCCTACACTCTAATCCCTACACTCTATACCCTACACTCTATACCCAACACTCTATACCCTACACTCTATACGCTACACTCTACACTCTATACCCTACACTCTATACCCTACACTCTATACCCAACACTCTATACCCTACACTCTATACGCTACACTCTACACTCTATACCCTACACTCTATACCCTACACTCTAATCCCTACACTCTAATCCCTACACTCTACACTCTATACCCTACACTCTATACCCTACACTCTATACCCTACACTCTACACCCTACACTCTACACCCTACACTCTACACCCTACACTCTATACCCTACACTCTATACCCTACACTCTATACCCTACACCCTACACTCTACACCCTACACTCTAAACCCTACACTCTACACTCTATACCCTACACTCTACACCCTGCACTCTGTACCCTACACTCTACACTCATTACCCTACACGCTATACCCTACACTCTATACCCTACACTCTATACCCTACACTCTACACTATATACCTTACACTCTATACCCTACACTCTATACCCTACACTCTAAACTTTATACCCTACACTCTACACTCTATACCCTACACTCTATAACATACACTCTATACCCTACACTCTATACCCTACACTCTATACCATACACTCTACAACCTACACTCTATACCATACACTCTACACTATACACTCTATAGCATACACTCTATACCCTACACTATACACTCTATACCCTACACTCTATACCCTACACTCTATACCCTACACTATACACTCTATACCCTACACTCTACACTTTATACCCTACACTCTATACCCTACACTCTATACCCTACACTCTACAACCTGCACTCTATACCCTACACTCTATTCCCTACACTCTACACTGTATACCATACACTCTATGCCCCACACTCTATACCCTAAACTCTACACTCTATACCCTACACTCTATACCCTAAGCTCTATACCATACACTCTATACCCTACACTCTACACTCTATACCCTACACTCTATACCCTACACCCTACGCTCTATAAGCTATACTCTATACCCTTCACTCTATACCCTACACTCTATAACCTACACTCTATACCCTACACTCTATACCCTACACTCTATACCCTACACTCTACACTCTATACCCTACACTCTATACCCTACACTATATACCCTGCACTCTATACCCTACACTCTACACTCTATACCATACACTCTATACCATACACTCTATACACTACACTCTATACCCTAAACTCTACACTCTATACCCTACACTCTATAACATACACTCTAAACACTACACTCTATACCTTACACTCTATACCCTACACTTTGCACTCTACACCCTACACTCTACACTCTACATTCTATACCCTACATTCTATACCCTACACTCTCTACTCCACACTCTATACCCTACACTCTATACCCTACACTCTATACCCTACACTCTACACCCTACACTCTACACTCTATAGCCTACACTCTATACCCTACACTCTATACCCTACACTCTATACCCTACACTCTATACACTACACTCTACACTTTATACCCTACACTCTATACCATACACTCTATACCCTACACTCTACAACCTGCACTCTATACCCTACACTCTATACCCTACACTCTACACTCTATACCCTACACTCTATGCCCTACACTCTTTACCCTACACTCTACACTCTACACCCTGCACTCTGTACCCTACACTCTACACTCTTTACCCTACACTCTATACCCTACATTCTATACCCTACACTCTATACCCTACACTCTAATCCCTACACTCTACACTCTATACCCTACACTCTATACCCTACACTCTATACCCTACACTCTACACCCTACACTCTACACCCTACACTCTAATCCCTACACTCTAATCCCTACACTCTAATCCCTACACCCTACACTCTATACCCCACACTCTATACCCTACACTCTATACCCTACACTCTACACTATATACTCTACACTCTATAGCCTACACTCTATACCCTACACTCTATACCCTACACTCTATACCATACACTCTATACCCTACACTCTATACCCTACGCTTTATACCCTACACCCTATACCATACACTCTATACCCTACACTCTACAACCTGCACTCTATACCCTACGCTCTATACCCTACACCCTACACTTTATACCCTACACTCTATACCCTACACTCTATACCCTACACTCTATACCCTACACTCTACACCCTACACTCTACACTCTATACCCTACACTCTACACCCTGCACTCTGTACCCTACACTCTACACTCTTTACCCTACACTCTATACCCTACACTCTATACCCTACACTCTACACTTTATACCCTACACTCTATACCATACACTCTATACCCTACACTCTACACTTTATACCCAACACTCTATACCATACACTCTATACCCTACACTCTATACCCTACACTATACACTCTATACCCTACACTCTACACTGTATACCATACACTCTATGCCCCACACTCTCTACCCTAAACTCTACACTCTATACCCTACACTCTACACCCTACACTCTATACCCTACACTCTATACCCTACACTCTATACCCTACACTCTATACCCTACACTCTACACTCTATACCCTACACTCTATACCATACACTCTACACCCTACACTCTACACCCTACACTCTACACCCTACACTCTACACCCTCCACTTTACACCCTACACTCTATACCCTACACTCTATACCCTACACTATACACTCTATACCCTACACTCTACACCCTGCACTCTGTACCCTACACTCTATACCCTACACTCTGTACCCTACACTCTATACCCTGCACTCTATACCCTACACTCTATACCCTACACTCTATACCCTACACTCTACACTCTATACCCTACACTCTATACCATACACTCTACACCCTACACTCTATACCCTACACTTTATACCCTACACCCTATACCATACACTCTATACCCTACACTCTACAACCTGCACTTTATACCCTACACTCTATACCCTACACCCTACACTTTATACCCCACACTCTATACCCTACACTCTATACCCTACACTCTATACCCTACACTCTACACCTTACACTCTACACTCTACACTCTATACCCTACACTCTACACCCTGCACTCTGTACCCTACACTCTACACTCTTTACCCTACACTCTATACCCTACACTCTATAACCTACACTATATACCCTACACTCTATACCCTACACTCTACACGTTATACCCTACACTCTATACCATACACTCTATACCCTACACTCTACACTTTATACCCTACACTCTATACCATACACTCTATACCCTACACTCTATGCCCTACACTATACACTCTATACCCTACACTCTACACTGTATACCATACACTCTATGCCCCACACTCTCTACCCTAAACTCTACACTCTATACCCTACACTCTACACCCTACACTCTATACCCTACACTCTATACCCTACACTCTATACCCTACACTCTATACCCTACAGTCTACACTCTATACCCTACACTCTATACCATACACTCTACACCCTACACTCTACACCCTACACTCTACACCCTACAATCTACACCCTACACTCTACACCCTACACTCTATACCCTACACTCTATAACCTACACTATACACTCTATACCCTACACTCTACACTCTACACTGTATACCATACACTCTATGCCCCACACTCTATACCCTAAACTCTACACTCTATATCCTACACTCTACACCCTAAGCTCTATACCCTACACTCTATACCCTACACTCTACACTCTATACCCTACACTCTATACCCTACACTTTATACCATACACTCTACACCCTACACTCTACACCCTACACTCTATACCCTACACTCTATACCCTACACTCTACACTTTATACCCTACACTCTATACCCTACACTCTATACCCTGCACTCTACACCCTGCACTCTACACCCTGCACTCTACACCCAACACTCTATACCCTACTCTCTACACCCTACACTCCATACCCTACACTCTACACTCTATACCCTACACTCTATAGCCTACACTCTATACCCTACACTCTATACCCTACACTCTATACCCTACACTCTACACTCTATACCCTACACTCTATACCATACACTCTATACCCTACACTCTATACCATACACTCTATACCATACACTCTATACCCTACACTCTATACCCTACACTCTATACCATACACTCTATACCCTACACTCTATACCCTACACTCTATACCCTACACTCTACACCCTACACTCTATACCTTACACTCTATACCCTACACTCTATACCCTACACTCTAAACTCTATACCCTACACTCTACACTCTACACTCTATACCCTACACTCTATAACATGCACTCTATACCCTACACTCTATACCCTACACTCTATACCCTACACTCTATACCCTACACTCTACACTCTATACCCTACACTCTATACCATACACTCTACACCATACACTCTATAGCATACACTCTATACCCTACACTCTACACTCTATACCCTACACTCTATACCCTACACTCTATACCCTACACTATACACTCTATACCCTACACTCTACACTTTATACCCTACTCTCTATACCCTACACTCTATACCCTACACTCTACAACGTGCACTCTATACCCTACACTCTATACCCTACACCATACACTCTATACCCTACACTCTATACCCTACACTCTATACCCTACACTCTATACCCTACACTCTACACTCTATACCCTACACTCTATAACATACACTCTATACACTATACTCTATACCTTACACTCTATACCCTACACTTTACATTCTACACCCTACACTCTACACTCTATTCCCTACACTCTATACCCTACACTCTATACCCAACACTCTATACCCTACACTCTATACCCTACACTCTACACTCTATACCCTACACTCTATACCCTACACTCTAATCCCTACACTCTAATCCCTACACTCTACACTCTATACCCTACACTCTATACCCTACACTCTATACCCTACACTCTACACCCTACACTCTACACCCTACACTCTAATCCCTACACTCTAATCCCTACACCCTACACTCTATAACCTACACTCTATACCCTACACTCTATACCCTACACTCTACACCCTACACTCTACACCCTACACTCTATACCCTACACTCTATACCCTACACTCTATACCCTACACCCTACACTCTACACCCTACACTCTACACCCTACACTCTACACTCTATACCCTACACTCTACACCCTGCACTCTGTACCCTACACTCTACACTCTTTACCCTACACTCTATACCCTACACTCTATACCCTACACTCTATACCCTACACTCTACACTATATACCTTACACTCTATACCCTACACTCTATACCCTACACTCTAAACTCTATACCCTACACTCTACACTCTATACCCTACACTCTATAACATACACTCTATACCCTACACTCTATACCCTACACTCTATACCCTACACTCTATACCATACACTCTACACCCTACACTCTATACCATACACTCTACACTATACACTCTATAGCATACACTCTATACCCTACACTATACACTATATACCCTACACTCTATACCCTACACTCTATACCCTACACTATACACTCTATACCCTACACTCTACACTTTATACCCTACACTCTATACCCTACACTCTATACTCTACACTCTACAACCTGCACTCTATACCCTACACTCTATTCCCTACACTCTACACTGTATACCATACACTCTATGCCCCACACTCTATACCCTAAACTCTACACTCTATACCCTACACTCTATACCCTAAGCTCTATACCATACACTCTATACCCTACACTCTACACTCTATACCCTACACTCTATACCCTACACTCTATACCCTACACCCTACGCTCTATAAGCTATACTCTATACCCTACACTCTATACCCTACACTCTATAACCTACACTCTATACTCTACACTTTATACCCTACACTCTATACCCTACACTCTACACTCTATACCCTACACTCTATACCCTACACTATATACCATGCACTCTATACCCTACACTCTACACTCTATACCATACACTCTATACCATACACTCTATACACTACACTCTATACCCTAAACTCTACACTCTATACCCTACACTCTATAACATACACTCTATACACTACACTCTATACCTTACACTCTATACCCTACACTTTGCACTCTACACCCTACACTCTACACTCTACATTCTATACCCTACACTCTATACCCTACACTCTCTACTCCACACTCTATACCCTACACTCTATACCCTACACTCTATACCCTACACTCTACACCCTACACTCTACACTCTATAGCCTACACTCTATACCCTACACTCTATACCCTACACTCTATACCCTACACTCTATACACTACACTCTACACTTTATATCCTACACTCTATACCATACACTCTATACCCTACACTCTACAACCTGCACTCTATACCCTACACTCTATACCCTACACTCTACACTCTATACCCTACACTCTATGCCCTACACTCTTTACCCTACACTCTACACTCTACACCCTGCACTCTGTACCCTACACTCTACACTCTTTACCCTACACTCTATACCCTACATTCTATACCCTACACTCTATACCCTACACTCTAATCCCTACACTCTACACTCTATACCCTACACTCTATACCCTACACTCTATACCCTACACTCTACACCCTACACTCTACACCCTACACTCTAATCCCTACACTCTAATCCCTACACTCTAATCCCTACACCCTACACTCTATACCCTACACTCTATACCCTACACTCTAGACCCTACACTCTACACTATATACTCTACACTCTATAGCCTACACTCTATACCCTACACTCTATACCCTACACTCTATACCCTACACTCTATACCCTACACTCTATACCCTACACTTTATACCCTACACCCTATACCATACACTCTATACCCTACACTCTACAACCTGCACTCTATACCCTACACTCTATACCCTACACCCTACACTTTATACCCTACACTCTATACCCTACACTCTATACCCTACACTCTATACCCTACACTCTACACCCTACACTCTACACTCTACACTCTATACCCTACACTCTACACCCTGCACTCTGTACCCTACACTCTACACTCTTTACCCTACACTCTATACCCTACACTCTATACCCTACACTCTATACCCTACACTCTACACTTTATACCCTACACTCTATACCATACACTCTATACCCTACACTCTACACTTTATACCCAACACTCTATACCATACACTCTATACCCTACACTCTATACCCTACACTATACACTCTATACCCTACACTCTACACAGTATACCATACACTCTATGCCCCACACTCTCTACCCTAAACTCTACACTCTATACCCTACACTCTACACCCTACACTCTATACCCTACACTCTATACCCTACACTCTATACCCTACACTCTATACCCTACACTCTACACTCTATACCCTATACTCTATACCATACACTCTACACCCTACACTCTACACCCTACACTCTACACCCTACACTCTACACCCTCCACTTTACACCCTACACTCTATACCCTACACTCTATACCCTACACTCTATACCCTACACTCTATACCCTACACTCTACACTCTATACCCTACACTCTATACCATACACTCTACACCCTACACTCTATACCATACACTCTATACCCTACACTTTACACTCTATACCCTACACTCTATACCATACACTCTACACGTTATACCCTACACTCTATACCATACACACTATACCCTACACTCTATACCCTACACTCTATACCCTACACTCTAATCCCTACACTCTAATCCCTACACTCTAATCCCTACACTCTAATCCCTACACTCTAATCCCTACACTCTATACCCTACACTCTATACTCTACACTCTACACTCTATACCCTACACTCTAAACCCTACACTCTAATCCCTACACTCTACACTCTATACCCTATACTCTATACCCTACACTCTATACCCTACACTCTACACTCTATACCCTACACTTTACATTCTACACCCTACACTCTACACTCTATTCCCTACACTCTATACCCTACACTCTATACCCTACACTCTATACCCTACACTCTATACCCTACACTCTAATCCCTACACTCTAATCCCTACACTCTACACTCTATACCCTACACTCTATACCCTACACTCTATACCCTACACTCTACACCCTACACTCTACACCCTACACTCTAATCCCTACACTCTAATCCCTACACCCTACACTCTATAACCTACACTCTATACCCTACACTCTATACCCTACACTCTACACCCTACACTCTACACCCTACACTCTATACCCTACACTCTATACCCTACACTCTATACCCTACACCCTACACTCTACACCCTACACTCTACACCCTACACTCTACACCCTACACTCTACACTCTATACCCTACACTCTACACCCTGCACTCTGTACCCTACACTCTACACTCATTACCCTACACTCTATACCCTACACTCTATACCCTACACTCTATACCCTACACTCTACACTATATACCTTACACTCTATACCCTACACTCTATACCCTACACTCTACACTCTATACCCTACACTCTATAACATACACTCTATACCCTACACTCTACACCCTACACTCTATGCCCTACACTCTATACCCTACACTATACACTCTATACCCTACACTCTACACTTTATACCCTACACTCTATACCCTACACTCTATACCCTACACTCTACACTCTATACCCTACACTCTATACCATACACTCTACACCCTACACTCTATACCATACACTCTATACCCTACACTTTACACTCTATACCCTACACTCTATACCATACACTCTACACGTTATACCCTACACTCTATACCATACACACTATACCCTACACTCTATACCCTACACTCTATACCCTACACTCTAATCCCTACACTCTAATCCCTACACTCTAATCCCTACACTCTAATCCCTACACTCTAATCCCTACACTCTATACCCTACACTCTATACTCTACACTCTACACTCTATACCCTACACTCTAAACCCTACACTCTAATCCCTACACTCTACACTCTATACCCTACACTCTATACCCTACACTCTATACCCTACACTCTACACTCTATACCCTACACTCTATACGCTACACTCTACACTCTATACCCTACACTCTATACCCTACACTCTATAAAATACACTCTATACCCTACACTCTACACTCTATACCATACACTCTATACCCTACACTCTATACCATACACTCTATACCCTACACTCCACACCCTACACTCTATACCTTACACTCTATACCCTACACTCTAAAATCTATACCCTACACTCTATACCCTACACTCTATACCCTATACCCTACACTCTATACACTACACTCTATACCATACACGCTATACTCTATACCCTACACTCTATACCATACACTCTACATCCTACACTCTACACCACTCTACACCCCACACTCTACACCCTACACCCTACACTCTATACCCTACACTCTACACCATACACTCTATACCCTATACCCTATACCCTACAATCTATACCCTACACTCTATACCCTACACTCTATACCCTACACTCTATACCCTACACTCTACACTCTATACCCTACACTCTATACCATACACTGTATACCCTACACTCTATACCCTACACTCTACACTCTATATCCTACACTCTATACCCTACACTTTACACTCTACACCCTACACTCTACATTCTATACCCTACACTCTAAACTCTACACTCTATAGCCTACACTCTATACCCTACACTCTATACCCTACACTCTACACTTTATACCCTACACTCTATACCATACACTCTATACCCTACACTCTACACTTTATACCCTACACTCTATACCATACACTCTATACCCTACACTCTATACCCTACACTATACACTCTATACCCTACACTCTACACTGTATACCATACACTCTATGCCCCACACTCTCTACCCTAAACTCTACATTCTATACCCTACACTCTACACCCTAAGCTCTATACCATACACTCTATACCCTACACTCTATACCCTACACTCTATACCCTACACTCTATACCTTACACCCTACGCTCTATACGCTACACTCTATAACCTACACTCTATACCCTACACTCTATACCCTACACTCTACACCCTACACTCTACACCCTACACTCTATACCCTACACTCTATACCCTACACTCTATACCCTACACTCTACACTCTATACCATACACTCTATAACATACAATCTATACACTACACTCTATACCCTAAACTCTACACTCTATACCCTACACTCTATAACATACACTCTATACACTACACTCTATATCTTACACTCTATACCCTACACTTTGCACTCTACACCCTACACTCTACATTCTATACCCTACACTCTATACTCCACACTCTATACCCTACACTCTATACCCTACACTCTATACCCTACACTCTACACTATATACTCTACACGCTATAGCCTACACTCTATACCCTACACTCTATACCCTACACTCTATACCCTACACTCTATACCCTACACCCTATACCATACACTCTATACCCTACACTCTACAACCTGCACTTTATGCCCTACACTCTATACCCTACACCCTACACTTTATACCCTACACTCTATACCCTACACTCTATACCCTACACTCTATACCCTACACTCTACACCCTACACTCTACACTCTACACTCTATACCCTACACTCTACACCCTGCACTCTGTACCCTACACTCTACACTCTTTACCCTACACTCTATACCCTACACACTATAACCTACACTCTATACCCTACACTCTGTACCCTATACTGTAAACTCTATACCCTACACTCTACACTCTATACCCTACACTCTATAACATACACTCTATACCCTACACTCTATACCCTACACTCTATACCCTACACTCTATACCATACACTCTATACCATACACTCTACACTCTATACCCTACACTCTATACCATACACTCTACACCATACACTCTATAGCATACACTCTATACCCTACACTCTACACTCTATACCCTACACTCTATACCCTACACTCTATACCCTACACTTTACACTCTATACCCTACACACTACACTTTATACCCTACTCTCTATACCCTACACTCTATACCCTACACTCTACAACCTGCACTCTATACCCTACACTCTATACCCTACACCTTACACTCTATACCCTACACTCTATACCCTACACTCTATACCCTACACTCTAATCCCTACACTCTACACTCTATACCCTACACTCTATACCCTACACTCTATACCCTACACTCCATACCCTACACTCTACACCCTACACTCTACACCCTACACTCTAATCCCTACACTCTAATCCCTACACTCTAATCCCTACACCCTACACTCTATACCCTACACTCTATACCCTACACTCTATACCCTACACCCTACACTCTACACCCTACACTCTACACCCTACACTCTACACTCTATTCCCTACACTCTACACCCTGCACTCTGCACTCTGTACCCTACACTCTACACTCTTTACCCTACACTCTATACCCTACATTCTATACCCTACACTCTATACCCTACACTCTAATCCCTACACTCTACACTCTATACCCAACACTCTATACCCTACACTCTATACCCTACACTCTACACCCTACACTCTACACCCTACACTCTAATCCCTACACTCTAATCCCTACACGCTAATCCCTACACCCTACACTCTATACCCTACACTCTATACCCTACACTCTATACCCTACACTCTATACCCTACACTCTACACTATATACTCTACACTCTATAGCCTACACTCTATACCCTACACTCTATACCCTACACTCTATACCCTACACTCTATACCCTACACCCTATACCATACACTCTATACCCTACACTCTACAACCTGCACTCTATACCCTACACTCTATACCCTACACCCTACACTTTATACCCTACACTCTATACCCTACACTCTATACCCTACAATCTATACCCTACACTCTACACCCTACACTCTACACTCTACACTCTATACCCTACACTCTACACCCTGCACTCTGTACCCTACACTCTACACTCTTTACCCTACACTCTATACCCTACACTCTATACCC
Organism: Ranitomeya imitator; assembly: GCF_032444005.1. Lineage (NCBI taxonomy): Eukaryota > Metazoa > Chordata > Amphibia > Anura > Dendrobatidae > Ranitomeya > Ranitomeya imitator. The sequence goes on from NW_027194547.1 coordinate 18,691, forward strand.
TACACTCTATACCCTACACTCTATACCCTACACTCTACACTTTATACCCTACACTCTATACCATACACTCTATACCCTACACTTTACACTTTATACCCTACACTCCATACCATACACTCTATACCCTACACTCTATACCCTACACTATACACTCTATACCCTACACTCTACACTGTATACCATACACTCTATGCCCCACACTCTCTACCCTAAACTCTACACTCTGTACCCTACACTCTACACCCTACACTCTATACCCTACACTCTATACCCTACACTCTATACCATACACTCTATACCCTACACTCTACACTCTATACCCTACACTCTATACCATACACTCTACACCCTACACTTTACACCCTACACTCTACACCCTACACTCTATACCCTACACTTTACACCCTACACTCTATACCCTACACTCTATACCCTACACTATATACTCTATACCCTACACTCTATACCCTACACTCTATACCCTACACTCTACACCCTACACTTTACACCCTACACTCTACACCCTACACTCTACACCCTACACTTTACACCCTACACTCTACACCCTACACTCTACACCCTACACTTTACACCCTGCACACTGTACCCTACACTCTATACCCTACACTCTACACTCTGTACCCTACACTCTATACCCTACACTCTATACCCTACACTCTATACCCTACACTCTATACCCTACACTCTACACTCTATACCCTACACTCTATACCATACACTCTACACCCTACACTCTATACCATACACTCTATACCCTACACTTTACACTCTATACCCTACACTCTATACCATACACTCTACACTTTATACCCTACACTCTATACCATACACACTATACCTTACACTCTATACCCTACACTCTATACCCTACACTCTATACCCTACACTCTAATCCCTACACTCTAATCCCTACACTCTAATTCCTACACTCTAATCCCTACACTCTATACCCTACACTCTATACTCTACACTCTACACTCTATACCCTACACTCTAATCCTACACTCTAATCCCTACACTCTACACTCTATACCCTACACTCTATACCCTACACTCTATACCCTACACTCTACACTCTATACCTTACACTCTGTACCCTACACTCTACACTCTATACCCTACACTCTATACCCTACACTCTATAAAATACACTCTATACCCTACACTCTACACTCTATACCATACACTCTATACACTACACTCTATACCATACACTCTATACCCTACACTCTATACCTTACACTCCACACCCTACACTCTATACCTTACACTCTATACCCTACACTCTAAAATCTATACCCTACACTCTATACCCTACACTCTATACCCTATACCCTACACTCTATACACTACACTCTATACCATACACGCTATACTCTATACCCTACACTCTATACCATACACTCTACATCCTACACTCTACACCACTCTACACCCCACACTCTACACCCTACACCCTACACTCTATACCCTACACTCTACACCATACACTCTATACCCTATACCCTATACCCGACAATCTATACCCTACACTCTATACCCTACACTCTATACCCTACACTCTATACCCTACACTCTACACTCTATACCCTACACTCTATACCATACACTGTATACCCTACACTCTATACCCTACACTCTACACTCTATATCCTACACTCTATACCCTACACTTTACACTCTACACTCTACATTCTATACCCTACACTCTAAACTCTACACTCTATAGCCTACACTCTATACCCTACACTCTATACCCTACACTCTACACTTTATACCCTACACTCTATACCATACACTCTATACCCTACACTCTACACTTTATATCCTACACTCTATACCATACACTCTATACCCTACACTCTATACCCTACACTATACACTCTATACCCTACACTCTACACTGTATACCATACACTCTATGCCCCACACTCTCTACCCTAAACTCTACATTCTATACCCTACACTCTACACCCTAAGCTCTATACCATACACTCTATACCCTACACTCTATACCCTACACTCTATACCCTACACTCTATACCCTACACCCTACGCTCTATACGCTACACTCTATAACCTACACTCTATACCCTACACTCTATACCCTACACTCTATACCCTACACTCTATACCCTACACTCTACACTCTATACCATACACTCTATACCATACAATCTATACACTACACTCTATACCCTAAACTCTACACTCTATACCCTACACTCTATAACATACACTCTATACACTACACTCTATATCTTACACTCTATACCCTACACTTTGCACTCTACACCCTACACTCTACACTCTACATTCTATACCCTACACTCTATACTCCACACTCTATACCCTACACTCTATACCCTACACTCTACACTATATACTCTACACTCTATAGCCTACACTCTATACCCTACACTCTATACCCTACACTCTATACCCTACACTTTATACCCTACACCCTATACCATACACTCTATACCCTACACTCTACAACCTGCACTTTATACCCTACACTCTATACCCTACACCCTACACTTTATACCCTACACTCTATACCCTACACTCTATACCCTACACTCTATACCCTACACTCTACACCCTACACTCTACACTCTACACTCTATACCCTACACTCTACACCCTGCACTCTGTACCCTACACTCTACACTCTTTACCCTACACTCTATACCCTACACTCTATAACCTACACTCTATACCCTACACTCTATACCCTACACTCTACACGTTATACCCTACACTCTATACCATACACTCTATACCCTACACTCTACACTTTATACCCTACACTCTATACCATACACTCTATACCCTACACTCTATACCCTACACTATACACTCTATACCCTACACTCTACACTGTATACCATACATTCTATGCCCCACACTCTCTACCCTAAACTCTACACTCTATACCCTACACTCTACACCCTACACTCTATACCCTACACTCTATACCCTACACTCTATACCCTACACTCTACACTCTATACCCTACACTCTATACCATACACTCTACACCCTACACTCTACACCCTACACTCTAGACCCTACACTCTACACCCTACACTCTACACCCTACACTCTATACCCTACACTCTATACCCTACACTATACACTCTATACCCTACACTCTACACTCTACACTGTATACCATACACTCTATGCCCCACACTCTATACCCTAAACTCTACACTCTATATCCTACACTCTACACCCTAAGCTCTATACCCTACACTCTATACCCTACACTCTACACTCTATACCCTACACTCTATACCCTACACTCTATACCATACACTCTACACCCTACACTCTACACCCTACACTCTATACCCTACACTCTATACCCTACACTCTACACTTTATACCCTACACTCTATACCCTACACTCTATACCCTGCACTCTACACCCTGCACTCTACACCCTGCACTCTACACCCTGCACTCTACACCCAACACTCTATACCCTACACTCTACACTCTATACCCTACACTCTACACTCTATACCCTACACTCTATAGCCTACACTCTATACCCTACACTCTATACCCTGCACTCTATACCCTACACTCTACACTCTATACCCTACACTCTATACCATACACTCTATACCCTACACTCTATACCATACACTCTATACCATACACTCTATACCCTACACTCTATACCCTACACTCTATACCATACACTCTATACCCTACACTCTATACCCTACACTCTATACCCTACACTCTGCACCCTACACTCTATACCCTACACTCTATACCCTACACTCTATACCCTACACTCTAAACTCTATACCCTACACTCTACACTCTACACTCTATACCCTACACTCTATAACATGCACTCTATACCCTACACTCTATACCCTACACTCTATACCCTACATTCTATACCCTACACTCTACACTCTATACCCTACACTCTATACCATACACTCTACACCATACACTCTATAGCATACACTCTATACCCTACACTCTATACCCTACACTCTACACTCTATACCCTACACTCTACACCCTACACTCTACACTCTATACCCTACACTCTATACCCTACACTCTATAAAATACACTCTATACCCTACACTCTACACTCTATACCATACACTCTATACCCTACACTCTATACCATACACTCTATACCCTACACTCTATACCCTACACTCCACACCCTACACTCTATACCTTACACTCTATACCCTACACTCTAAAATCTATACCCTACACTCTATACCCTACACTCTATACCCTACACTCTATACACTACACTCTATACCATACACGCTATACTCTATACCCTACACTCTATACCATACACTCTACATCCTACACTCTACACCACTCTACACCCCACACTCTACACCCTACACCCTACACTCTATACCCTACACTCTACACCATACACTCTATACCCTATACCCTACAATCTATACCCTACACTCTATACCCTACACTCTATACCCTACACTCTATACCCTACACTCTACACTCTATACCCTACACTCTATACCATACACTGTATACCCTACACTCTATACCCTACACTCTACACTCTATATCCTACACTCTATACCCTACACTTTACACTCTACACCCTACACTCTACATTCTATACCCTACACTCTAAACTCTACACTCTATAGCCTACACTCTATACCCTACACTCTATACCCTACACTCTACACTTTATACCCTACACTCTATACCATACACTCTATACCCTACACTCTACACTTTATAGAAACAGGAACACATGGGCTACTTGCACAGTGAACAAGTCTGTATGATCATGTTCACACACCACCAAGAAACCTGAAGACACAAAAGAGAATAGTAAAACCAAAAACACTCAGTTTGAAAAAATGTTGCAGTAATCTGCAAGTGCTAGTAAAAGATGTAAAAAACAGGGTATTTGGTTGATACGTTTTTTGCAAAAAATGTATACTAAGCTGCTCTACCAATCTTCACGGTATACCCTTATCAGAGCAGTCCTAACTAATGTATGCAATCCCTATCTGATGTATTTAAAAACCTGATCATCTGTATATAACCTGTGTGAACAGGGTTCAGAAAGGAAAAATCCATGTGTGCATACAGGGTAGAACAGCTTTTGTGCAGATAGCCCAAGAGGAGTGGTGGAACTCCCCAGTCTTGTAGACACAAGAGAACAATTATGGAAACAGGAACACATGGGCTACTTGCACAGTGAACAAGTCTGTATGATCATGTTCACACACCACCAAGAAACCTGAAGACACAAAAGAGAATAGTAAAACCAAAAACACTCAGTTTGAAAAAATGTTGCAGTAATCTGCAAGTGCTAGTAAAAGATGTAAAAAACAGGGTATTTGGTTGATACGTTTTTTGCAAAAAATGTATACTAAGCTGCTCTACCAATCTTCACGGTATACCCTTATCAGAGCAGTCCTAACTAATGTATGCAATCCCTATCTGATGTATTTAAAAACCTGATCATCTGTATATAACCTGTGTGAACAGGGTTCAGAAAGGAAAAATCCATGTGTGCATACAGGGTAGAACAGCTTTTGTGCAGATAGCCCAAGAGGAGTGGTGGAACTCCCCAGTCTTGTAGACACAAGAGAACAATTATGGAAACAGGAACACATGGGCTACTTGCACAGTGAACAAGTCTGTATGATCATGTTCACACACCACCAAGAAACCTGAAGACACAAAAGAGAATAGTAAAACCAAAAACACTCAGTTTGAAAAAATGTTGCAGTAATCTGCAAGTGCTAGTAAAAGATGTAAAAAACAGGGTATTTGGTTGATACGTTTTTTGCAAAAAATGTATACTAAGCTGCTCTACCAATCTTCACGGTATACCCTTATCAGAGCAGTCCTAACTAATGTATGCAATCCCTATCTGATGTATTTAAAAACCTGATCATCTGTATATAACCTGTGTGAACAGGGTTCAGAAAGGAAAAATCCATGTGTGCATACAGGGTAGAACAGCTTTTGTGCAGATAGCCCAAGAGGAGTGGTGGAACTCCCCAGTCTTGTAGACACAAGAGAACAATTATGGAAACAGGAACACATGGGCTACTTGCACAGTGAACAAGTCTGTATGATCATGTTCACACACCACCAAGAAACCTGAAGACACAAAAGAGAATAGTAAAACCAAAAACACTCAGTTTGAAAAAATGTTGCAGTAATCTGCAAGTGCTAGTAAAAGATGTAAAAAACAGGGTATTTGGTTGATACGTTTTTTGCAAAAAATGTATACTAAGCTGCTCTACCAATCTTCACGGTATACCCTTATCAGAGCAGTCCTAACTAATGTATGCAATCCCTATCTGATGTATTTAAAAACCTGATCATCTGTATATAACCTGTGTGAACAGGGTTCAGAAAGGAAAAATCCATGTGTGCATACAGGGTAGAACAGCTTTTGTGCAGATAGCCCAAGAGGAGTGGTGGAACTCCCCAGTCTTGTAGACACAAGAGAACAATTATGGAAACAGGAACACATGGGCTACTTGCACAGTGAACAAGTCTGTATGATCATGTTCACACACCACCAAGAAACCTGAAGACACAAAAGAGAATAGTAAAACCAAAAACACTCAGTTTGAAAAAATGTTGCAGTAATCTGCAAGTGCTAGTAAAAGATGTAAAAAACAGGGTATTTGGTTGATACGTTTTTTGCAAAAAATGTATACTAAGCTGCTCTACCAATCTTCACGGTATACCCTTATCAGAGCAGTCCTAACTAATGTATGCAATCCCTATCTGATGTATTTAAAAACCTGATCATCTGTATATAACCTGTGTGAACAGGGTTCAGAAAGGAAAAATCCATGTGTGCATACAGGGTAGAACAGCTTTTGTGCAGATAGCCCAAGAGGAGTGGTGGAACTCCCCAGTCTTGTAGACACAAGAGAACAATTATGGAAACAGGAACACATGGGCTACTTGCACAGTGAACAAGTCTGTATGATCATGTTCACACACCACCAAGAAACCTGAAGACACAAAAGAGAATAGTAAAACCAAAAACACTCAGTTTGAAAAAATGTTGCAGTAATCTGCAAGTGCTAGTAAAAGATGTAAAAAACTGGGTATTTGGTTGATACGTTTTTTGCAAAAAATGTATACTAAGCTGCTCTACCAATCTTCACGGTATACCCTTATCAGAGCAGTCCTAACTAATGTATGCAATCCCTATCTGATGTATTTAAAAACCTGATCATCTGTATATAACCTGTGTGAACAGGGTTCAGAAAGGAAAAATCCATGTGTGCATACAGGGTAGAACAGCTTTTGTGCAGATAGCCCAAGAGGAGTGGTGGAACTCCCCAGTCTTGTAGACACAAGAGAACAATTATGGAAACAGGAACACATGGGCTACTTGCACAGTGAACAAGTCTGTATGATCATGTTCACACACCACCAAGAAACCTGAAGACACAAAAGAGAATAGTAAAACCAAAAACACTCAGTTTGAAAAAATGTTGCAGTAATCTGCAAGTGCTAGTAAAAGATGTAAAAAACAGGGTATTTGGTTGATACGTTTTTTGCAAAAAATGTATACTAAGCTGCTCTACCAATCTTCACGGTATACCCTTATCAGAGCAGTCCTAACTAATGTATGCAATCCCTATCTGATGTATTTAAAAACCTGATCATCTGTATATAACCTGTGTGAACAGGGTTCAGAAAGGAAAAATCCATGTGTGCATACAGGCAGGGGCTGACTGGCAAATTTTAGCCTGGGGGGCAAACACAAAGCACTGGCCCAGGAGTGGTGGTCCATCTTTATGTTAAGGAGTCTAAAGGTACCGTCACACTAGACGATATCGCTAGCGATCCGTGACGTTGCAGCGTCCTCGCTAGCGATATCGTCCAGTGTGACAGGCAGCAGCGATCAGGCCCCTGCTGTGCTGTCGCTGGTCGGGGAAGAAAGTCCAGAACTTTATTTCGTCGCTGGACTCCCCGCAGACATCGCTGAATCGGTTTGTGTGACACCGATTCAGCGATGTCTTCACTGGTAACCAGGGTAAACATCGGGTAACTAAGTGCAGGGCCGCGCTTAGTAACCCGATGTTTACCCTGGTTACCAGCGTAAAAAAACAAACAGTACATACTTACATTCAGCTGTCTGTCCCTTGCCGTCTGCTTCCTGCACTGACTGCTGGCCGCAAAGTGAAAGTGAAAGCACAGCACAGCGGTGAGTCACACAGCGGTGACTCACCGCTGTGGCTGTGCTCTGCTTTCACTTTACGGCCAGCAGTCAGTGCAGGAAGCAGACGGCAAGGGACAGACAGCTGAATGTAAGTATGTACTGTTTGTTTTTTTACGCTGGTAACCAGGGTAAACATCGGGTTACTAAGCGCGGCCCTGCGCTTAGTTACCCGATGTTTACCCTGGTTACCGGGGACCTCGGGATCGTTGGTCGCTGGAGAGCTGTCTGTGTGACAGCTCTCCAGCGACCAAACAGCGACGCTGCAGCGATCTGGATTGTTGTCGGTATCGCTGCAGCGTCGCTAAGTGTGACGGTACCTTAAGGTCTCACATACCATTCAGCATGAGTATTGCACATCCGAGGTGCTACTGATAAGAAACCATTTCATACATACTAAACTTAAATGGCCTTTTTAGTAGAGTTGAGCGAACTTTTCAGTTCCGATTATGATCAGCGGCAAATATTGTATTTGCAATATTCTCCGACCGTCATTGGAGCCAATGGGCGTAGAAATAACCGAATATGTTGTTCCACTATGGAGGGCTGGCCCTGAACAGGCAGGGGGCCCACTCGCTGTCGGGGACACTGGCGCGCTATAGTGCCGGCCCCCGCGAGTGGACCCCCCGCCTGCTCCGGGCTCCGACACTTGCAATACTTACCTCTCCCAGTTCCAGCGCTGCAGTGTCTTCCATCCTCTGTGACGTTCAGGTCAGAGGGCGCAATGACGTCACCAGTGCGCGCCCTCTGACTGAGCAGTCGCTGCACAGAGAGCAGGAAGACGCCGACGCTGAGGAGTCCAGAGCAGAGCAGCGACAAGCAACAAGAGGTGAGTATTTCATTTCTTTAATATTTGGAGCAATATATGGGGACCATCAGAAGGGGCCCATATATGGAGCATTATATGGGGCTAATTCTATATGGAGCATCTTACGGGGCCAATAATATAGGGAGCATCTTATGAAGCCAATTCTATAGGGAGCATTATATGGGGCCAATTCAATATGGAGCAGTATATGGGGCCAATAATATATGAAGCATCTTATGGGACTAATTATATATGGAGCATTTTATATGGCCAATTATATATGGAGCATTATATGGGGCCAATTATTTTTGGAGCATTATATGGGACCCATTCTGTATGGAGTATTATATGGGACCCATTCTGTAAGGAGTATTATATGGGCCCATTCTGTATGGAGTATTATATGGGACCCTTTTGTAAGGAGTATTATATGGGCCCATTCTGTATGGAGCAATATATGGGACTCAGTATACTGTATGGGGCCGATAATATACTGTATGGAGCATTATATGAGGCCCATTATATATGGAGCAATAGATGGGGCCCATCATATACTGTGTGGAGAATTATATGTGGCTCACTATACTGTATGGAGTATTATACGGGGTCAATTCCGTATGGAGCAATATATGCGGCTCATTATGTATGGAGCACTCTGTGGTGCCCATTATACTGTATGGAGCATTATATAGTGAGCATGGTATCTTGGGCGTGCTCATAGATTATGTTTGTGTCCCCATAGCTGCATGATTTGCGGCTGTTAGACAACCTAAACACATGCAGGAGTTGCCTGTTTGTTAGGGAATCCCCACATGTATTCAGGCTGTCTAGCAGCCGCAAAAAAATGCAGCTACGTGGACACAAACATAATCTACGAGCATGCCCAAGATACTCAGAGACCACCCGAGCATGTTCGCTCATCACTACTCTCTAGCTATCTAATCTCTAAGGGTATGTTTCCACTGTCCAGATTTCTTCAGTTTTTGCTGCGGATTGGACGCTGCGTACAGCAGCAGCGTCCAATCTGGAGTGTCCAGATGTTACAGCATAGTGGAGGGGATTTCATGAATACGTGCAGGGCTGCATCCGGCGGCCCTGCATAACCGGACATGCGGCGCGTCTTTATAGACCGCAGCATGTCTATTTATCTTGCGGAGACGCTCAGTCTCCGCAAGATAAATAACACAGTCTATGAATACGATGAGGTGATTCCGCATTTGTTCAATGAACACATCCGGAATTACCGTGCGTACAACAGTGGGCGGCGCTTTGGGTGGAGTGGGGTCCCCGCTGCGACCAAAGGGCAGGGATTCCTGACTGCGCAAACATAGCCTGACTGCAGAAAAACACTCTTAACCTACAGCTATGGGAATTATCTGCATATTAATAGTGTTACTAATCTGCCCAGTGCCCACACTTAGGCTACTTTCACACATACGGTAAGTTTTTTGCCGTCAGGCACAATCCGGAGAATTTTGAAAAAAACGAATCTGGCAACAATTGCCACCGGATCAGTTTTTTTCTCATACACTTTTATTAGTGATGGATTGCGACGGATGGCTTAGGATGCCGGATCACCTAGAAGGATCCGGCAAAAAAAAAAACAGATCTGTCTCATCAGTTTTTCACAATTTGCGACAGATCCATTTTTTTCAACAGTTGACGGATTGTGCCTGAAAGCAAACACCTGATGTGTGAAAGTTGCCTCAGCCGAACACTGTGTGGGAGAAAATTATTTTTTTTCCCCTCCAGCGTTCGGGTTTCAGTCACAGGGTGGGAGAAGCGCCGGCGCGGGTTCAGTCACCGCTCTGAGTATACAGAGTGATGGCTCAGGTCACCACGTACACTCATACTCATGTCACAACGTATACACTCATACACACACAGGTCACCACGTACACACTCATGTCACAACATATACACTCATACACACTCAGGTCACCACGTACACACTCATGTCACAACGTACACACTCATACACACAGATCACCACGTACACACTCATGTCACAACGTATACACTCATACACACTCAGGTCACCACGTACACACTCATGTCACAACGTACACACTCATACACACACAGATCACCACGTACACACTCATGTCACAACGTATACACTCATACACACTCAGGTCACCACGTACACACTCATATCACAACGTACACACTCATACACACAGGTCACCACGTACACACTCATGTCACAACGTACACACTCATACACACACAGATCACCATGTACACACTCATGTCACAACGTACACACTCATACACACACAGATCACCACATACACACTCATGTCACAACGTATACACTCATACACACTCAGGTCACCACGTACACTCATACACACACAGGTCTCCATGTACACACTCATGTCACAACATACAAACTCATACACACACAGGTCACCACGTACACACTCATGTCACAACGTACACATACAGATCACCACATACACACACAGGTCACCACGTACACACTCATGTCCCAAAGTACACACTCATACACACACAGGTCACCACGTACACACTCATGTCACAACGTACACATACAGATCACCACATACACACACAGGTCACCACGTACACACTCATGTCACAACGTACAGACTCATAAACACACAGGTCACCACGTACACACTCATGTCCCAAAGTACACACTCATACACACACAGGTCACCACGTACACTCATACACACTCAGGTCACCACGTACACACTCATGTCACAACGTATACACTCATACACACACAGGTCACCACGTACACACTCATGTCACAATGTATACACTCATACACACACAGGTCACCACGTACACACTCAGGTCACAACGTACACACACACAGATCACCACGTACACACTCATACACACACAGGTCACCACGTACACACTCATGTCACCACGTATACACTCATACACACACAGGTCACCACGTACACACTCAGGTCACCGCATACACACACAGGTCACCACGTACCCACTCATACACACACAAGTCACCATGTACCCACTCATGTCACCATATATACACAGATACATATGTCACCACATACACACTCGTGTCACTATGTACACACTCATACACACACAGGTCACCATGCACACACTCCGGTCACCGCATACACACACAGGTCACCACGTACCCACTCATACACACACAGGTCACCATGTACACACACAGGTCACCATGTACACACACAGGTCACCATGCACACACTCATACATACGTCCCCACGTACACATTCACACCCACATCACCACATACACACTCATGTCACTATGTACACACTCATCCACACAGGTCACCACGCACACATATCACCACGTACACGGTTGCAAATATACACAGTTCGCACACACAGACGCAAATGTACACATATCACCACATATACTCACACATTTTACCACATATACACGCATGTACAAATACACGTCACCATGCACACAAACATACAAAGGAATACACTGAATTGTGGACTTGAGACTGCATTTAATCACACAGAATGAGACATACAGAAAATTCCACTCCTGTTTCTGCCTGCCCCACAGATATGTACCCCAACAGCTCCCCTCGAGCTGAGTTTCAATCATGCATCCCCCAAACAACTAAGAATCAAAGAGACACCTTACCAGAAGCCTCCATGATTGCCTGCAGCTACTCACACTTCTGCATGAAGGTTTTTACACATGGTGTGTGGGGCAGCCGGCGCCTCCTCAGCAGAGCTGCACGGTCGGTCTGGTTCCTGCTCTCCGATTGGTAAGGGAGCACACACTGAGGGAGCAGGAAAAATACAGTACAGCCTCTAGGGACGGCTTCTCCACCAATCAGAGAGCTGGAAGGACATTGCACCCTTGAGTGACCTCTGCTCCACCAATCAGCATGATGCTGCTTGTTGGGAAGAGCAAATAAAGGGACAGTGCGGCTTCTAAAGTAATATTTGGCTGAACGGCCCAAAGCTGCAACTAGGAGACCAGCCCAGGGGGCAATTGCCCCTCTGCCCCATGGCCCAGCCCGCCCCTGCATACAGGGTAGAACAGCTTTTGTGCAGATAGCCCAAGAGGAGTGGTGGAACTCCCCAGTCTTGTAGACACAAGAGAACAATTATGGAAACAGGAACACATGGGCTACTTGCACAGTGAACAAGTCTGTATGATCATGTTCACACACCACCAAGAAACCTGAAGACACAAAAGAGAATAGTAAAACCAAAAACACTCAGTTTGAAAAAATGTTGCAGTAATCTGCAAGTGCTAGTAAAAGATGTAAAAAACAGGGTATTTGGTTGATACGTTTTTGCAAAAAATGTATACTAAGCTGCTCTACCAATCTTCACGGTATACCCTTATCAGAGCAGTCCTAACTAATGTATGCAATCCCTATCTGATGTATTTAAAAACCTGATCATCTGTATATAACCTGTGTGAACAGGGTTCAGAAAGGAAAAATCCATGTGTGCATACAGGGTAGAACAGCTTTTGTGCAGATAGCCCAAGAGGAGTGGTGGAACTCCCCAGTCTTGTAGACACAAGAGAACAATTATGGAAACAGGAACACATGGGCTACTTGCACAGTGAACAAGTCTGTATGATCATGTTCACACACCACCAAGAAACCTGAAGACACAAAAGAGAATAGTAAAACCAAAAACACTCAGTTTGAAAAAATGTTGCAGTAATCTGCAAGTGCTAGTAAAAGATGTAAAAAACAGGGTATTTGGTTGATACGTTTTTTGCAAAAAATGTATACTAAGCTGCTCTACCAATCTTCACGGTATACCCTTATCAGAGCAGTCCTAACTAATGTATGCAATCCCTATCTGATGTATTTAAAAACCTGATCATCTGTATATAACCTGTGTGAACAGGGTTCAGAAAGGAAAAATCCATGTGTGCATACAGGGTAGAACAGCTTTTGTGCAGATAGCCCAAGAGGAGTGGTGGAACTCCCCAGTCTTGTAGACACAAGAGAACAATTATGGAAACAGGAACACATGGGCTACTTGCACAGTGAACAAGTCTGTATGATCATGTTCACACACCACCAAGAAACCTGAAGACACAAAAGAGAATAGTAAAACCAAAAACACTCAGTTTGAAAAAATGTTGCAGTAATCTGCAAGTGCTAGTAAAAGATGTAAAAAACAGGGTATTTGGTTGATACGTTTTTTGCAAAAAATGTATACTAAGCTGCTCTACCAATCTTCACGGTATACCCTTATCAGAGCAGTCCTAACTAATGTATGCAATCCCTATCTGATGTATTTAAAAACCTGATCATCTGTATATAACCTGTGTGAACAGGGTTCAGAAAGGAAAAATCCATGTGTGCATACAGGGTAGAACAGCTTTTGTGCAGATAGCCCAAGAGGAGTGGTGGAACTCCCCAGTCTTGTAGACACAAGAGAACAATTATGGAAACAGGAACACATGGGCTACTTGCACAGTGAACAAGTCTGTATGATCATGTTCACACACCACCAAGAAACCTGAAGACACAAAAGAGAATAGTAAAACCAAAAACACTCAGTTTGAAAAAATGTTGCAGTAATCTGCAAGTGCTAGTAAAAGATGTAAAAAACAGGGTATTTGGTTGATACGTTTTTTGCAAAAAATGTATACTAAGCTGCTCTACCAATCTTCACGGTATACCCTTATCAGAGCAGTCCTAACTAATGTATGCAATCCCTATCTGATGTATTTAAAAACCTGATCATCTGTATATAACCTGTGTGAACAGGGTTCAGAAAGGAAAAATCCATGTGTGCATACAGGGTAGAACAGCTTTTGTGCAGATAGCCCAAGAGGAGTGGTGGAACTCCCCAGTCTTGTAGACACAAGAGAACAATTATGGAAACAGGAACACATGGGCTACTTGCACAGTGAACAAGTCTGTATGATCATGTTCACACACCACCAAGAAACCTGAAGACACAAAAGAGAATAGTAAAACCAAAAACACTCAGTTTGAAAAAATGTTGCAGTAATCTGCAAGTGCTAGTAAAAGATGTAAAAAACAGGGTATTTGGTTGATACGTTTTTTGCAAAAAATGTATACTAAGCTGCTCTACCAATCTTCACGGTATACCCTTATCAGAGCAGTCCTAACTAATGTATGCAATCCCTATCTGATGTATTTAAAAACCTGATCATCTGTATATAACCTGTGTGAACAGGGTTCAGAAAGGAAAAATCCATGTGTGCATACAGGGTAGAACAGCTTTTGTGCAGATAGCCCAAGAGGAGTGGTGGAACTCCCCAGTCTTGTAGACACAAGAGAACAATTATGGAAACAGGAACACATGGGCTACTTGCACAGTGAACAAGTCTGTATGATCATGTTCACACACCACCAAGAAACCTGAAGACACAAAAGAGAATAGTAAAACCAAAAACACTCAGTTTGAAAAAATGTTGCAGTAATCTGGAGTTCCACCACTCCTCTTGGGCTATCTGCACAAAAGCTGTTCTACCCTGTATGCACACATGGATTTTTCCTTTCTGAACCCTGTTCACACAGGTTATATACAGATGATCAGGTTTTTAAATACATCAGATAGGGATTGCATACATTAGTTAGGACTGCTCTGATAAGGGTATACCGTGAAGATTGGTAGAGCAGCTTAGTATACATTTTTTGCAAAAAACGTATCAACCAAATACCCTGTTTTTTACATCTTTTACTAGCACTTGCAGATTACTGCAACATTTTTTCAAACTGAGTGTTTTTGGTTTTACTATTCTCTTTTGTGTCTTCAGGTTTCTTGGTGGTGTGTGAACATGATCATACAGACTTGTTCACTGTGCAAGTAGCCCATGTGTTCCTGTTTCCATAATTGTTCTCTTGTGTCTACAAGACTGGGGAGTTCCACCACTCCTCTTGGGCTATCTGCACAAAAGCTGTTCTACCCTGTATGCACACATGGATTTTTCCTTTCTGAACCCTGTTCACACAGGTTATATACAGATGATCAGGTTTTTAAATACATCAGATAGGGATTGCATACATTAGTTAGGACTGCTCTGATAAGGGTATACCGTGAAGATTGGTAGAGCAGCTTAGTATACATTTTTTGCAAAAAACGTATCAACCAAATACCCTGTTTTTTACATCTTTTACTAGCACTTGCAGATTACTGCAACATTTTTTCAAACTGAGTGTTTTTGGTTTTACTATTCTCTTTTGTGTCTTCAGGTTTCTTGGTGGTGTGTGAACATGATCATACAGACTTGTTCACTGTGCAAGTAGCCCATGTGTTCCTGTTTCCATAATTGTTCTCTTGTGTCTACAAGACTGGGGAGTTCCACCACTCCTCTTGGGCTATCTGCACAAAAGCTGTTCTACCCTGTATGCACACATGGATTTTTCCTTTCTGAACCCTGTTCACACAGGTTATATACAGATGATCAGGTTTTTAAATACATCAGATAGGGATTGCATACATTAGTTAGGACTGCTCTGATAAGGGTATACCGTGAAGATTGGTAGAGCAGCTTAGTATACATTTTTTGCAAAAAACGTATCAACCAAATACCCTGTTTTTTACATCTTTTACTAGCACTTGCAGATTACTGCAACATTTTTTCAAACTGAGTGTTTTTGGTTTTACTATTCTCTTTTGTGTCTTCAGGTTTCTTGGTGGTGTGTGAACATGATCATACAGACTTGTTCACTGTGCAAGTAGCCCATGTGTTCCTGTTTCCATAATTGTTCTCTTGTGTCTACAAGACTGGGGAGTTCCACCACTCCTCTTGGGCTATCTGCACAAAAGCTGTTCTACCCTGTATGCACACATGGATTTTTCCTTTCTGAACCCTGTTCACACAGGTTATATACAGATGATCAGGTTTTTAAATACATCAGATAGGGATTGCATACATTAGTTAGGACTGCTCTGATAAGGGTATACCGTGAAGATTGGTAGAGCAGCTTAGTATACATTTTTTGCAAAAAACGTATCAACCAAATACCCTGTTTTTTACATCTTTTACTAGCACTTGCAGATTACTGCAACATTTTTTCAAACTGAGTGTTTTTGGTTTTACTATTCTCTTTTGTGTCTTCAGGTTTCTTGGTGGTGTGTGAACATGATCATACAGACTTGTTCACTGTGCAAGTAGCCCATGTGTTCCTGTTTCCATAATTGTTCTCTTGTGTCTACAAGACTGGGGAGTTCCACCACTCCTCTTGGGCTATCTGCACAAAAGCTGTTCTACCCTGTATGCACACATGGATTTTTCCTTTCTGAACCCTGTTCACACAGGTTATATACAGATGATCAGGTTTTTAAATACATCAGATAGGGATTGCATACATTAGTTAGGACTGCTCTGATAAGGGTATACCGTGAAGATTGGTAGAGCAGCTTAGTATACATTTTTTGCAAAAAACGTATCAACCAAATACCCTGTTTTTTACATCTTTTACTAGCACTTGCAGATTACTGCAACATTTTTTCAAACTGAGTGTTTTTGGTTTTACTATTCTCTTTTGTGTCTTCAGGTTTCTTGGTGGTGTGTGAACATGATCATACAGACTTGTTCACTGTGCAAGTAGCCCATGTGTTCCTGTTTCCATAATTGTTCTCTTGTGTCTACAAGACTGGGGAGTTCCACCACTCCTCTTGGGCTATCTGCACAAATGCTGTTCTACCCTGTATGCACACATGGATTTTTCCTTTCTGAACCCTGTTCACACAGGTTATATACAGATGATCAGGTTTTTAAATACATCAGATAGGGATTGCATACATTAGTTAGGACTGCTCTGATAAGGGTATACCGTGAAGATTGGTAGAGCAGCTTAGTATACATTTTTTGCAAAAAACGTATCAACCAAATACCCTGTTTTTTACATCTTTTACTAGCACTTGCAGATTACTGCAACATTTTTTCAAACTGAGTGTTTTTGGTTTTACTATTCTCTTTTGTGTCTTCAGGTTTCTTGGTGGTGTGTGAACATGATCATACAGACTTGTTCACTGTGCAAGTAGCCCATGTGTTCCTGTTTCCATAATTGTTCTCTTGTGTCTACAAGACTGGGGAGTTCCACCACTCCTCTTGGGCTATCTGCACAAAAGCTGTTCTACCCTGTATGCACACATGGATTTTTCCTTTCTGAACCCTGTTCACACAGGTTATATACAGATGATCAGGTTTTTAAATACATCAGATAGGGATTGCATACATTAGTTAGGACTGCTCTGATAAGGGTATACCGTGAAGATTGGTAGAGCAGCTTAGTATACATTTTTTGCAAAAAACGTATCAACCAAATACCCTGTTTTTTACATCTTTTACTAGCACTTGCAGATTACTGCAACATTTTTTCAAACTGAGTGTTTTTGGTTTTACTATTCTCTTTTGTGTCTTCAGGTTTCTTGGTGGTGTGTGAACATGATCATACAGACTTGTTCACTGTGCAAGTAGCCCATGTGTTCCTGTTTCCATAATTGTTCTCTTGTGTCTACAAGACTGGGGAGTTCCACCACTCCTCTTGGGCTATCTGCACAAAAGCTGTTCTACCCTGTATGCACACATGGATTTTTCCTTTCTGAACCCTGTTCACACAGGTTATATACAGATGATCAGGTTTTTAAATACATCAGATAGGGATTGCATACATTAGTTAGGACTGCTCTGATAAGGGTATACCGTGAAGATTGGTAGAGCAGCTTAGTATACATTTTTTGCAAAAAACGTATCAACCAAATACCCTGTTTTTTACATCTTTTACTAGCACTTGCAGATTACTGCAACATTTTTTCAAACTGAGTGTTTTTGGTTTTACTATTCTCTTTTGTGTCTTCAGGTTTCTTGGTGGTGTGTGAACATGATCATACAGACTTGTTCACTGTGCAAGTAGCCCATGTGTTCCTGTTTCCATAATTGTTCTCTTGTGTCTACAAGACTGGGGAGTTCCACCACTCCTCTTGGGCTATCTGCACAAAAGCTGTTCTACCCTGTATGCACACATGGATTTTTCCTTTCTGAACCCTGTTCACACAGGTTATATACAGATGATCAGGTTTTTAAATACATCAGATAGGGATTGCATACATTAGTTAGGACTGCTCTGATAAGGGTATACCGTGAAGATTGGTAGAGCAGCTTAGTATACATTTTTTGCAAAAAACGTATCAACCAAATACCCTGTTTTTTACATCTTTTACTAGCACTTGCAGATTACTGCAACATTTTTTCAAACTGAGTGTTTTTGGTTTTACTATTCTCTTTTGTGTCTTCAGGTTTCTTGGTGGTGTGTGAACATGATCATACAGACTTGTTCACTGTGCAAGTAGCCCATGTGTTCCTGTTTCCATAATTGTTCTCTTGTGTCTACAAGACTGGGGAGTTCCACCACTCCTCTTGGGCTATCTGCACAAAAGCTGTTCTACCCTGTATGCACACATGGATTTTTCCTTTCTGAACCCTGTTCACACAGGTTATATACAGATGATCAGGTTTTAAAATACATCAGATAGGGATTGCATACATTAGTTAGGACTGCTCTGATAAGGGTATACCGTGAAGATTGGTAGAGCAGCTTAGTATACATTTTTTGCAAAAAACGTATCAACCAAATACCCTGTTTTTTACATCTTTTACTAGCACTTGCAGATTACTGCAACATTTTTTCAAACTGAGTGTTTTTGGTTTTACTATTCTCTTTTGTGTCTTCACTCTACACTTTATACCCTACACTCTATACCATACACTCTATACCCTACACTCTATACCCTACACTATACACTCTATACCCTACACTTTACACTGTATACCATACACTCTATGCCCCACACTCTCTACCCTAAACTCTACATTCTATACCCTACACTCTACACCCTAAGCTCTATACCATACACTCTATACCCTACACTCTATACCCTACACTCTATACCCTACACTCTATACCCTACACCCTACGCTCTATACGCTACACTCTATAACCTACACTCTATACCCTACACTCTATACCCTACACTCTACACCCTACACTCTACACGCTACACTCTATACCCTACACTCTATACCCTACACTCTATACCCTACACTCTACACTCTATACCATACACTCTATACCATACAATCTATACACTACACTCTATACCCTAAACTCTACACACTATACCCTACACTCTATAACATACACTCTATACACTACACTCTATATCTTACACTCTATACCCTACACTTTGCACTCTACACCCTACACTCTACACTCTACATTCTATACCCTACACTCTATACTCCACACTCTATACCCTACACTCTATACCCTACACTCTATACCGTACACCCTACACTATATACTCTACACTCTATAGCCTACACTCTATACCCTACACTCTATACCCTACACTCTATACCCTACACTCTATACCCTACACTTTATATCCTACACCCTATACCATACACTCTATACCCTACACTCTACAACCTGCACTTTATACCCTACACTCTATACCCTACACCCTACACTTTATACCCTACACTCTATACCCTACACTCTATACCCTACACTCTATACCCTACACTCTACACCCTACACTCTACACTCTACACTCTATACCCTACACTCTACACCCTGCACTCTGTACCCTACACTCTACACTCTTTACCCTACACTCTATACCCTACACTCTATAACCTACACTCTATACCCTACACTCTATACCCTACACTCTACACGTTATACCCTACACTCTATACCATACACTCTATACCCTACACTCTACACTTTATACCCTACACTCTATACCATACACTCTATACCCTACACTCTATACCCTACACTATACACTCTATACCCTACACTCTACACTGTATACCATACACTCTATGCCCCACACTCTCTACCCTAAACTCTACACTCTATACCCTACACTCTACACCCTACACTCTATACCCTACACTCTATACCCTACACTCTATACCCTACACTCTATACCCTACACTCTATACCCTACACTCTATACCATACACTCTACACCCTACACTCTATACCCTACACTCTACACCCTACACTCTATACCCTACACTCTATACCCTTCACTATACACTCTATACCCTACACTCTACACTCTACACTGTATACCATACACTCTATGCCCCACACTCTATACCCTAAACTCTACATTCTATATCCTACACTCTACACCCTAAGCTCTATACCCTACACTCTATACCCTACACTCTACACTCTATACCCTACACTCTATACCCTACACTCTATACCATACACTCTACACCCTACACTCTACACCCTACACTCTATACCCTACACTCTATACCCTACACTCTACACTTTATACCCTACACTCTATACCCTACACTCTATACCCTGCACTCTACACCCTGCACTCTACACCCTGCACTCTACACCCAACACTCTATACCCTACACTCTACACCCTACACTCTATACCCTACACTCTACACTTTATACCCTACACTCTATAGCCTACACTCTATACCCTACACTCTATACCCTACACTCTATACCCTACACTCTACACTCTATACCCTACACTCTATACCATACACTCTATACCCTACACTCTATACCATACACTCTATACCATACACTCTATACCCTACACTCTATACCCTACACTCTATACCCTACACTCTATACCATACACTCTATACCCTACACTCTATACCCTACAATCTATACCCTACACTCTACACCCTACACTCTATACCCTACACTCTATACCCTAAACTCTATACCCTACACTCTAAACTCTATACCCTACACTCTACACTCTACACTCTATACCCTACACTCTATAACATGCACTCTATACCCTACACTCTATACCCTACACTCTATACCCTACACTCTATACCCTACACTCTATACCCTACACTCTACACTCTATACCCTACACTCTATACCATACACTCTACACCATACACTCTATAGCATACACTCTATACCCTACACTCTACACTCTATACCCTACACTCTATACCCTACACTCTATACCCTACACTATACACTCTATACCCTACACTCTACACTTTATACCCTACTCTCTATACCCTACACTCTATACCCTACACTCTACAACGTGCACTCTATACCCTACACTCTATACCCTACACCCTACACTCTATACCCTACACTCTATACCCTACACTCTATACCCTACACTCTATACCCTACACTCTACACTCTATTCCCTACACTCTATAACATACACTCTATACACTACACTCTATACCTTACACTCTATACCCTACACTTTACATTCTACACCCTACACTCTACACTCTATTCCCTACACTCTATACCTTACACTCTATACCCTACACTCTATACCCTACACTCTACACTCTATACCCTACACTCTATACCCTACACTCTAATCCCTACACTCTAATCCCTACACTCTACACTCTATACCCTACACTATATACCCTACACTCTATACCCTACACTCTACACCCTACACTCTACACCCTACACTCTAATCCCTACACTCTAATCCCTACACCCTACACTCTATAACCTACACTCTATACCCTACACTCTATACCCTACACTCTACACCCTACACTCTACACCCTACACTCTATACCCTACACTCTATACCCTACACTCTATACCCTACACCCTACACTCTACACCCTACACTCTACACTCTACACTCTACACTCTATACCCTACACTCTACACCCTGCACTCTGTACCCTACACTCTACACTCTTTACCCTACACTCTATACCCTACACTCTATACCCTACACTCTATACCCTACACTCTACAATACATACCTTACACTCTATACCCTACACTCTATACCCTACACTCTAAACTCTATACCCTACACTCTACACTCTATACCCTACACTCTATAACATACACTCTATACCCTACACTCTATACCCTACACTCTATACCCTACACTCTATACCATACACTCTACACCCTACACTCTATACCATACACTCTACACCATACACTCTATAGCATACACTCTATACCCTACACTATACACTCTATACCCTACACTCTATACCCTACACTCTATACCCTACACTATACACTCTATACCCTACACTCTACACTTTATACCCTACACTCTATACCCTACACTCTATACCCTACACTCTACAACGTGCACTCTATACCCTACACTCTATACCCTACACTCTACACTCTATACCCTACACTCTATACCCTACACTCTATACCCTACACTCTACACTGTATACCATACACTCTATGCCCCACACTCTATACCCTAAACTCTACACTCTATACCCTACACTCTATACCCTAAGCTCTATACCATACACTCTATACCCTACACTCTACACTCTATACCCTACACTCTATACCCTACACTCTATACCCTACACTCTATACCCTACACCCTACGCTCTATAAGCTATACTCTATACCCTACACTCTATAACCTACACTCTATACCCTACACTCTATACCCTACACTCTATACCCTACACTCTATACCCTACACTCTACACTCTATACCCTACACTCTATACCCTACACTCTATACCCTACACTCTATACCCTACACTCTACACTCTATACCATACACTCTATACCATACACTCTATACACTACACTCTATACCCTAAACTCTACACTCTATACCCTACACTCTATAACATACACTCTATACACTACACTCTATACCTTACACTCTATACCCTACACTTTGCACTCTACACCCTACACTCTACACTCTACATTCTATACCCTACACTCTATACCCTACACTCTCTACTCCACACTCTATACCCTACACTCTATACCCTACACTCTATACCCTACACTCTACACCCTACACTCTACACTCTATAGCCTACACTCTATACCCTACACTCTATACCCTACACTCTATACCCTACACTCTATACACTACACTCTACACTTTATACCCTACACTCTATACCATACACTCTATACCCTACACTCTACAACCTGCACTCTATACCCTACACTCTATACCCTACACTATACACTCTATACCCTACACTCTACACTTTATACCCTACACTCTATACCCTACACTCTATACCCTACACTCTATACCCTACACTCTATACCCTACACTCTACAACCTGCACTCTACAACCTGCAATCTATACCCTACACTCTATACCCTACACTCTACACTCTATACCCTACACTCTATACCCTACACTCTATACCCTACACTCTATACCCTACACTCTACACTCTATACCCTACACTCTATAGCCTACACTCTACACCCTACACTCTATACCCTGCACTCTATACCCTACACTCTACACTCTATACCCTACACTCTACTCCCTACACTCTACACCCTACCGTCTATACCCTACACTCTACACCCTATACCTTACACTATACACTCTATTCCCTACACTCTATACCCTACACTCTATACCCTACATTCTATACCCTACACTCTACACTCTATACCCTACACTCTATACCCTACACTCCATACCGTACACTCTATACCCTACACTCTACACTCTATACCCTACACTTTACATTCTACACCCTACACTCTACACTCTATTCCCTACACTCTATACCCTACACTCTATACCCTACACTCTATACCCTACACTCTATACCCTACACTCTAATCCCTACACTCTAATCCCTACACTCTACACTCTATACCCTACACTCTATACCCTACACTCTATACCCTACACTCTACACCCTACACTCTACACCCTACACTCTAATCCCTACACTCTAATCCCTACACCCTACACTCTATAACCTACACTCTATACCCTACACTCTATACCCTACACTCTACACCCTACACTCTACACCCTACACTCTATACCCTACACTCTATACCCTACACTCTATACCCTACACCCTACACTCTACACCCTACACTCTACACCCTACACTCTACACCCTACACTCTACACTCTATACCCTACACTCTACACCCTGCACTCTGTACCCTACACTCTACACTCATTACCCTACACTCTATACCCTACACTCTATACCCTACACTCTATACCCTACACTCTACACTATATACCTTACACTCTATACCCTACACTCTATACCCTACACTCTACACTCTATACCCTACACTCTATAACATACACTCTATACCCTACACTCTACACCCTACACTCTATGCCCTACACTCTATACCCTACACTATACACTCTATACCCTACACTCTACACTTTATACCCTACACTCTATACCCTACACTCTATACCCTACACTCTACAACCTGCACTCTATACCCTACACTCTATACCCTACACTCTACACTCTATACCCTACACTCTATACCCTACACTCTATACCCTACACTCTACACTGTATACCATACACTCTATGCCCCACACTCTATACCCTAAACTCTACACTCTATACCCTACACTCTATAACATACACTCTAATCCCTACACTCTAATCCCTACACTCTACACTCTATACCCTACACTCTATACCCTACACTCTATACCCTACACTCTACACCCTACACTCTACACCCTACACTCTAATCCCTACACTCTAATCCCTACACCCTACACTCTATAACCTACACTCTATACCCTACATTCTATACCCTACACTCTACACCCTACACTCTACACCCTACACTCTATACCCTACACTCTATACCCTACACTCTATACCCTACACTATACACTCTATACCCTACACTCTACACTTTATACCCTACACTCTATACCCTACACTCTATACCCTACACTCTACAACCTGCACTCTGTACCCTACACTCTACACTCATTACCCTACACTCTATACCCTACACTCTATACCCTACACTCTATACCCTACACTCTACACTATATACCTTACACTCTATACCCTACACTCTATACCCTACACTCTACACTCTATACCCTACACTCTATAACATACACTCTATACCCTACACTCTACACCCTACACTCTATGCCCTACACTCTATACCCTACACTATACACTCTATACCCTACACTCTATACCATACACTCTATACCCTACACTCTACACTCTATTCCATACACTCTATAACATACACTCTATACCCTACACTCAATACCCTACACTATACACTCTATACCCTACACTCTACACTCTATAACATACACTCTATACCTTACACCCTATACCCTACACTCTATACCCTACAATCTATACCCTACACTCTATACCCTACACTCTATACCCTACTCTCTATACTCTACACTCTATACCCTACACTCTATACCCTACACTCTATACCCTACACTCTACAACCTGCACTCTATACCCTACACTCTATACCCTACACTCTACACTCTATACCCTACACTCTATACCCTACACTCTATACCCTACACTCTACACTGTATACCATACACTCTATGCCCCACACTCTATACCCTAAACTCTACACTCTATACCCTACACTCTACACCCTAAGCTCTATACCATACACTCTATACCCTACACTCTACACTCTATACCCTACACTCTATACCCTACACTCTATACCCTACACCCTACGCTCTATAAGCTACACTCTATACCCTACACTCTATACCCTACACTCTATAACCTACACTCTATACCTTATACTCTATACCCTACACTCTATACCCTACACTCTATACCCTACACTCTATACCCTACACTCTACACTCTATACCCTACACTCTATACCCTACACTCTATACCTTACACTCTATACCCTACACTCTACACTCTATACCATACACTCTATACCATACACTCTATACACTACACTCTATACCCTAAACTCTACACTCTATACCCTACACTCTATAACATACACTCTATACCCTACACTCTATACCATACACTCTATACCCTACACTCTACACTTTATACCCTACACTCTATACCATACACTCTATACCCTACACTCTATACCCTACACTATACACTCTATACCCTACACTCTACACTGTATACCATACATTCTATGCCCCACACTCTCTACCCTAAACTCTACACTCTATACCCTACACTCTACACCCTACACTCTATACCCTACACTCTATACCCTACACTCTATACCCTACACTCTACACTCTATACCCTACACTCTATACCATACACTCTACACCCTACACTCTACACCCTACACTCTAGACCCTACACTCTACACCCTACACTCTACACCCTACACTCTATACCCTACACTCTATACCCTACACTATACACTCTATACCCTACACTCTACACTCTACACTGTATACCATACACTCTATGCCCCACACTCTATACCCTAAACTCTACACTCTATATCCTACACTCTACACCCTAAGCTCTATACCCTACACTCTATACCCTACACTCTACACTCTATACCCTACACTCTATACCCTACACTCTATACCATACACTCTACACCCTACACTCTACACCCTACACTCTATACCCTACACTCTATACCCTACACTCTACACTTTATACCCTACACTCTATACCCTACACTCTATACCCTGCACTCTACACCCTGCACTCTACACCCTGCACTCTACACCCAACACTCTATACCCTACACTCTACACCCTACACTCTATACCCTACACTCTACACTCTATACCCTACACTCTATAGCCTACACTCTATACCCTACACTCTATACCCTGCACTCTATACCCTACACTCTACACTCTATACCCTACACTCTATACCATACACTCTATACCCTACACTCTATACCATACACTCTATACCATACACTCTATACCCTACACTCTATACCCTACACTCTATACCATACACTCTATACCCTACACTCTATACCCTACACTCTATACCCTACACTCTGCACCCTACACTCTATACCCTACACTCTATACCCTACACTCTATACCCTACACTCTAAACTCTATACCCTACACTCTACACTCTACACTCTATACCCTACACTCTATAACATGCACTCTATACCCTACACTCTATACCCTACACTCTATACCCTACACTCTATACCCTACACTCTACACTCTATACCCTACACTCTATACCATACACTCTACACCATACACTCTATAGCATACACTCTATACCCTACACTCTATACCCTACACTCTACACTCTATACCCTACACTCTACACCCTACACTCTACACTCTATACCCTACACTCTATACCCTACACTCTATAAAATACACTCTATACCCTACACTCTACACTCTATACCATACACTCTATACCCTACACTCTATACCATACACTCTATACCCTACACTCTATACCCTACACTCCACACCCTACACTCTATACCTTACACTCTATACCCTACACTCTAAAATCTATACCCTACACTCTATACCCTACACTCTATACCCTACACTCTATACACTACACTCTATACCATACACGCTATACTCTATACCCTACACTCTATACCATACACTCTACATCCTACACTCTACACCACTCTACACCCCACACTCTACACCCTACACCCTACACTCTATACCCTACACTCTACACCATACACTCTATACCCTATACCCTACAATCTATACCCTACACTCTATACCCTACACTCTATACCCTACACTCTATACCCTACACTCTACACTCTATACCCTACACTCTATACCATACACTGTATACCCTACACTCTATACCCTACACTCTACACTCTATATCCTACACTCTATACCCTACACTTTACACTCTACACCCTACACTCTACATTCTATACCCTACACTCTAAACTCTACACTCTATAGCCTACACTCTATACCCTACACTCTATACCCTACACTCTACACTTTATACCCTACACTCTATACCATACACTCTATACCCTACACTCTACACTTTATACCCTACACTCTATACCATACACTCTATACCCTACACTCTATACCCTACACTATACACTCTATACCCTACACTTTACACTGTATACCATACACTCTATGCCCCACACTCTCTACCCTAAACTCTACATTCTATACCCTACACTCTACACCCTAAGCTCTATACCATACACTCTATACCCTACACTCTATACCCTACACTCTATACCCTACACTCTATACCCTACACCCTACGCTCTATACGCTACACTCTATAACCTACACTCTATACCCTACACTCTATACCCTACACTCTACACCCTACACTCTACACGCTACACTCTATACCCTACACTCTATACCCTACACTCTATACCCTACACTCTACACTCTATACCATACACTCTATACCATACAATCTATACACTACACTCTATACCCTAAACTCTACACACTATACCCTACACTCTATAACATACACTCTATACACTACACTCTATATCTTACACTCTATACCCTACACTTTGCACTCTACACCCTACACTCTACACTCTACATTCTATACCCTACACTCTATACTCCACACTCTATACCCTACACTCTATACCCTACACTCTATACCGTACACCCTACACTATATACTCTACACTCTATAGCCTACACTCTATACCCTACACTCTATACCCTACACTCTATACCCTACACTTTATATCCTACACCCTATACCATACACTCTATACCCTACACTCTACAACCTGCACTTTATACCCTACACTCTATACCCTACACCCTACACTTTATACCCTACACTTTATACCCTACACTCTATACCCTACACTCTATACCCTACACTCTACACCCTACACTCTACACTCTACACTCTATACCCTACACTCTACACCCTGCACTCTGTACCCTACACTCTACACTCTTTACCCTACACTCTATACCCTACACTCTATAACCTACACTCTATACCCTACACTCTATACCCTACACTCTACACGTTATACCCTACACTCTATACCATACACTCTATACCCTACACTCTACACTTTATACCCTACACTCTATACCATACACTCTATACCCTACACTCTATACCCTACACTATACACTCTATACCCTACACTCTACACTGTATACCATACACTCTATGCCCCACACTCTCTACCCTAAACTCTACACTCTATACCCTACACTCTACACCCTACACTCTATACCCTACACTCTATACCCTACACTCGATACCCTACACTCTATACCCTACACTCTATACCCTACACTCTATACCATACACTCTACACCCTACACTCTATACCCTACACTCTACACCCTACACTCTATACCCTACACTCTATACCCTTCACTATACACTCTATACCCTACACTCTACACTCTACACTGTATACCATACACTCTATGCCCCACACTCTATACCCTAAACTCTACATTCTATATCCTACACTCTACACCCTAAGCTCTATACCCTACACTCTATACCCTACACTCTACACTCTATACCCTACACTCTATACCCTACACTCTATACCATACACTCTACACCCTACACTCTACACCCTACACTCTATACCCTACACTCTATACCCTACACTCTACACTTTATACCCTACACTCTATACCCTACACTCTATACCCTGCACTCTACACCCTGCACTCTACACCCTGCACTCTACACCCAACACTCTATACCCTATACTCTACACCCTACACTCTATACCCTACACTCTACACTTTATACCCTACACTCTATAGCCTACACTCTATACCCTACACTCTATACCCTACACTCTATACCCTACACTCTACACTCTATACCCTACACTCTATACCATACACTCTATACCCTACACTCTATACCATACACTCTATACCATACACTCTATACCCTACACTCTATACCCTACACTCTATACCCTACACTCTATACCATACACTCTATACCCTACACTCTATACCCTACAATCTATACCCTACACTCTACACCCTACACTCTATACCCTACACTCTATACCCTAAACTCTATACCCTACACTCTAAACTCTATACCCTACACTCTACACTCTACACTCTATACCCTACACTCTATAACATGCACTCTATACCCTACACTCTATACCCTACACTCTATACCCTACACTCTATACCCTACACTCTATACCCTACACTCTACACTCTATACCCTACACTCTATACCATACACTCTACACCATACACTCTATAGCATACACTCTATACCCTACACTCTACACTCTATACCCTACACTCTATACCCTACACTCTATACCCTACACTATACACTCTATACCCTACACTCTACACTTTATACCCTACTCTCTATACCCTACACTCTATACCCTACACTCTACAACGTGCACTCTATACCCTACACTCTATACCCTACACCCTACACTCTATACCCTACACTCTATACCCTACACTCTATACCCTACACTCTATACCCTACACTCTACACTCTATACCCTACACTCTATAACATACACTCTATACACTACACTCTATACCTTACACTCTATACCCTACACTTTACATTCTACACCCTACACTCTACACTCTATTCCCTACACTCTATACCTTACACTCTATACCCTACACTCTATACCCTACACTCTACACTCTATACCCTACACTCTATACCCTACACTCTAATCCCTACACTCTAATCCCTACACTCTACACTCTATACCCTACACTATATACCCTACACTCTATACCCTACACTCTACACCCTACACTCTACACCCTACACTCTAATCCCTACACTCTAATCCCTACACCCTACACTCTATAACCTACACTCTATACCCTACACTCTATACCCTACACTCTACACCCTACACTCTACACCCTACACTCTATACCCTACACTCTATACCCTACACTCTATACCCTACACCCTACACTCTACACCCTACACTCTACACTCTACACTCTACACTCTATACCCTACACTCTACACCCTGCACTCTGTACCCTACACTCTACACTCTTTACCCTACACTCTATACCCTACACTCTATACCCTACACTCTATACCCTACACTCTACAATACATACCTTACACTCTATACCCTACACTCTATACCCTACACTCTAAACTCTATACCCTACACTCTACACTCTATACCCTACACTCTATAACATACACTCTATACCCTACACTCTATACCCTACACTCTATACCCTACACTCTATACCATACACTCTACACCCTACACTCTATACCATACACTCTACACCATACACTCTATAGCATACACTCTATACCCTACACTATACACTCTATACCCTACACTCTATACCCTACACTCTATACCCTACACTATACACTCTATACCCTACACTCTACACTTTATACCCTACACTCTATACCCTACACTCTATACCCTACACTCTACAACGTGCACTCTATACCCTACACTCTATACCCTACACTCTACACTCTATACCCTACACTCTATACCCTACACTCTATACCCTACACTCTACACTGTATACCATACACTCTATGCCCCACACTCTATACCCTAAACTCTACACTCTATACCCTACACTCTATACCCTAAGCTCTATACCATACACTCTATACCCTACACTCTACACTCTATACCCTACACTCTATACCCTACACTCTATACCCTACACTCTATACCCTACACCCTACGCTCTATAAGCTATACTCTATACCCTACACTCTATAACCTACACTCTATACCCTACACTCTATACCCTACACTCTATACCCTACACTCTATACCCTACACTCTACACTCTATACCCTACACTCTATACCCTACACTCTATACCCTACACTCTATACCCTACACTCTACACTCTATACCATACACTCTATACCATACACTCTATACACTACACTCTATACCCTAAACTCTACACTCTATACCCTACACTCTATAACATACACTCTATACACTACACTCTATACCTTACACTCTATACCCTACACTTTGCACTCTACACCCTACACTCTACACTCTACATTCTATACCCTACACTCTATACCCTACACTCTCTACTCCACACTCTATACCCTACACTCTATACCCTACACTCTATACCCTACACTCTACACCCTACACTCTACACTCTATAGCCTACACTCTATACCCTACACTCTATACCCTACACTCTATACCCTACACTCTATACACTACACTCTACACTTTATACCCTACACTCTATACCATACACTCTATACCCTACACTCTACAACCTGCACTCTATACCCTACACTCTATACCCTACACTATACACTCTATACCCTACACTCTACACTTTATACCCTACACTCTATACCCTACACTCTATACCCTACACTCTATACCCTACACTCTATACCCTACACTCTACAACCTGCACTCTACAACCTGCAATCTATACCCTACACTCTATACCCTACACTCTACACTCTATACCCTACACTCTATACCCTACACTCTATACCCTACACTCTATACCCTACACTCTACACTCTATACCCTACACTCTATAGCCTACACTCTACACCCTACACTCTATACCCTGCACTCTATACCCTACACTCTACACTCTATACCCTACACTCTACTCCCTACACTCTACACCCTACCGTCTATACCCTACACTCTACACCCTATACCTTACACTATACACTCTATTCCCTACACTCTATACCCTACACTCTATACCCTACATTCTATACCCTACACTCTACACTCTATACCCTACACTCTATACCCTACACTCCATACCGTACACTCTATACCCTACACTCTACACTCTATACCCTACACTTTACATTCTACACCCTACACTCTACACTCTATTCCCTACACTCTATACCCTACACTCTATACCCTACACTCTATACCCTACACTCTATACCCTACACTCTAATCCCTACACTCTAATCCCTACACTCTACGCTCTATACCCTACACTCTATACCCTACACTCTATACCCTACACTCTACACCCTACACTCTACACCCTACACTCTAATCCCTACACTCTAATCCCTACACCCTACACTCTATAACCTACACTCTATACCCTACACTCTATACC
Organism: Ranitomeya imitator; assembly: GCF_032444005.1. NCBI lineage: Eukaryota > Metazoa > Chordata > Amphibia > Anura > Dendrobatidae > Ranitomeya > Ranitomeya imitator. The sequence continues at coordinate 52,679 of NW_027194547.1, forward strand.
CTACACTCTACACCCTACACTCTACACCCTACACTCTATACCCTACACTCTATACCCTACACTCTATACCCTACACCCTACACTCTACACCCTACACTCTACACCCTACACTCTACACCCTACACTCTACACTCTATACCCTACACTCTACACCCTGCACTCTGTACCCTACACTCTACACTCATTACCCTACACTCTATACCCTACACTCTATACCCTACACTCTATACCCTACACTCTACACTATATACCTTACACTCTATACCCTACACTCTATACCCTACACTCTACACTCTATACCCTACACTCTATAACATACACTCTATACCCTACACTCTACACCCTACACTCTATGCCCTACACTCTATACCCTACACTATACACTCTATACCCTACACTCTACACTTTATACCCTACACTCTATACCCTACACTCTATACCCTACACTCTACAACCTGCACTCTATACCCTACACTCTATACCCTACACTCTACACTCTATACCCTACACTCTATACCCTACACTCTATACCCTACACTCTACACTGTATACCATACACTCTATGCCCCACACTCTATACCCTAAACTCTACACTCTATACCCTACACTCTATAACATACACTCTAATCCCTACACTCTAATCCCTACACTCTACACTCTATACCCTACACTCTATACCCTACACTCTATACCCTACACTCTACACCCTACACTCTACACCCTACACTCTAATCCCTACACTCTAATCCCTACACCCTACACTCTATAACCTACACTCTATACCCTACATTCTATACCCTACACTCTACACCCTACACTCTACACCCTACACTCTATACCCTACACTCTATACCCTACACTCTATACCCTACACTATACACTCTATACCCTACACTCTACACTTTATACCCTACACTCTATACCCTACACTCTATACCCTACACTCTACAACCTGCACTCTGTACCCTACACTCTACACTCATTACCCTACACTCTATACCCTACACTCTATACCCTACACTCTATACCCTACACTCTACACTATATACCTTACACTCTATACCCTACACTCTATACCCTACACTCTACACTCTATACCCTACACTCTATAACATACACTCTATACCCTACACTCTACACCCTACACTCTATGCCCTACACTCTATACCCTACACTATACACTCTATACCCTACACTCTACACTTTATACCCTACACTCTATACCCTACACTCTATACCCTACACTCTACAACCTGCACTCTATACCCTACACTCTATACCCTACACTCTACACTCTATACCCTACACTCTATACCCTACACTCTATACCCTACACTCTACACTGTATACCATACACTCTATGCCCCACACTCTATACCCTAAACTCTACACTCTATACCCTACACTCTACACCCTAAGCTCTATACCATACACTCTATACCCTACACTCTACACTCTATACCCTACACTCTATACCCTACACTCTATACCCTACACCCTACGCTCTATAAGCTACACTCTATACCCTACACTCTATACCCTACACTCTATAACCTACACTCTATACCTTATACTCTATACCCTACACTCTATACCCTACACTCTATACCCTACACTCTATACCCTACACTCTACACTCTATACCCTACACTCTATACCCTACACTCTATACCTTACACTCTATACCCTACACTCTACACTCTATACCATACACTCTATACCATACACTCTATACACTACACTCTATAC
>NW_027194548.1:0-71719 GCF_032444005.1 Ranitomeya imitator
ATTTCGAATGACTGGTCCTCAGTGTTGTGAGAACGATGACTGGTTAAAATTTTTGGTGGTTTCTTGTTCAGTCCATAGGCCTACATCATGTGGCAAACCGGTGAGCATGTGGCTCTATTAGTATAGGAGATACCTGAAAACATATCACACTTTTCATCATAGTGCTTGTTACACAATGCATAAAATGCATGGAGAAGTCATTTCGAATGACTGGTCCTCAGTGTTGTGAGAACGATGACTGGTTAAAATTTTTGGTGGTTTCTTGTTCAGTCCATAGGCCTACATCATGTGGCAAACCGGTGAGCATGTGGCTCTATTAGTATAGGAGATACCTGAAAACATATCACACTTTTCATCATAGTGCTTTTACCAATGCATAAAATGCATGGAGAAGTCATTTCGAATGACTGGTCCTCAGTGTTGTGAGAACGATGACTGGTTAAAATTTTTGGTGGTTTCTTGTTCAGTCCATAGGCCTACATCATGTGGCAAACCGGTGAGCATGTGGCTCTATTAGTATAGGAGATACCTGAAAACATATCACACTTTTCATCATAGTGCTTTTACCAATGCATAAAATGCATGGAGAAGTCATTTCGAATGACTGGTCCTCAGTGTTGTGAGAACGATGACTGGTTAAAATTTTTGGTGGTTTCTTGTTCAGTCCATAGGCCTACATCATGTGGCAAACCGGTGAGCATGTGGCTCTATTAGTATAGGAGATACCTGAAAACATATCACACTTTTCATCATAGTGCTTTTACCAATGCATAAAATGCATGGAGAAGTCATTTCGAATGACTGGTCCTCAGTGTTGTGAGAACGATGACTGGTTAAAATTTTTGGTGGTTTCTTGTTCAGTCCATAGGCCTACATCATGTGGCAAACCGGTGAGCATGTGGCTCTATTAGTATAGGAGATACCTGAAAACATATCACACTTTTCATCATAGTGCTTTTACCAATGCATAAAATGCATGGAGAAGTCATTTCGAATGACTGGTCCTCAGTGTTGTGAGAACGATGACTGGTTAAAATTTTTGGTGGTTTCTTGTTCAGTCCATAGGCCTACATCATGTGGCAAACCGGTGAGCATGTGGCTCTATTAGTATAGGAGATACCTGAAAACATATCACACTTTTCATCATAGTGCTTTTACCAATGCATAAAATGCATGGAGAAGTCATTTCGAATGACTGGTCCTCAGTGTTGTGAGAACGATGACTGGTTAAAATTTTTGGTGGTTTCTTGTTCAGTCCATAGGCCTACATCATGTGGCAAACCGGTGAGCATGTGGCTCTATTAGTATAGGAGATACCTGAAAACATATCACACTTTTCATCATAGTGCTTTTACCAATGCATAAAATGCATGGAGAAGTCATTTCGAATGACTGGTCCTCAGTGTTGTGAGAACGATGACTGGTTAAAATTTTTGGTGGTTTCTTGTTCAGTCCATAGGCCTACATCATGTGGCAAACCGGTGAGCATGTGGCTCTATTAGTATAGGAGATACCTGAAAACATATCACACTTTTCATCATAGTGCTTTTACCAATGCATAAAATGCATGGAGAAGTCATTTCGAATGACTGGTCCTCAGTGTTGTGAGAACGATGACTGGTTAAAATTTTTGGTGGTTTCTTGTTCAGTCCATAGGCCTACATCATGTGGCAAACCGGTGAGCATGTGGCTCTATTAGTATAGGAGATACCTGAAAACATATCACACTTTTCATCATAGTGCTTTTACCAATGCATAAAATGCATGGAGAAGTCATTTCGAATGACTGGTCCTCAGTGTTGTGAGAACGATGACTGGTTAAAATTTTTGGTGGTTTCTTGTTCAGTCCATAGGCCTACATCATGTGGCAAACCGGTGAGCATGTGGCTCTATTAGTATAGGAGATACCTGAAAACATATCACACTTTTCATCATAGTGCTTTTACCAATGCATAAAATGCATGGAGAAGTCATTTCGAATGACTGGTCCTCAGTGTTGTGAGAACGATGACTGGTTAAAATTTTTGGTGGTTTCTTGTTCAGTCCATAGGCCTACATCATGTGGCAAACCGGTGAGCATGTGGCTCTATTAGTATAGGAGATACCTGAAAACATATCACACTTTTCATCATAGTGCTTTTACCAATGCATAAAATGCATGGAGAAGTCATTTCGAATGACTGGTCCTCAGTGTTGTGAGAACGATGACTGGTTAAAATTTTTGGTGGTTTCTTGTTCAGTCCATAGGCCTACATCATGTGGCAAACCGGTGAGCATGTGGCTCTATTAGTATAGGAGATACCTGAAAACATATCACACTTTTCATCATAGTGCTTTTACCAATGCATAAAATGCATGGAGAAGTCATTTCGAATGACTGGTCCTCAGTGTTGTGAGAACGATGACTGGTTAAAATTTTTGGTGGTTTCTTGTTCAGTCCATAGGCCTACATCATGTGGCAAACCGGTGAGCATGTGGCTCTATTAGTATAGGAGATACCTGAAAACATATCACACTTTTCATCATAGTGCTTTTACCAATGCATAAAATGCATGGAGAAGTCATTTCGAATGACTGGTCCTCAGTGTTGTGAGAACGATGACTGGTTAAAATTTTTGGTGGTTTCTTGTTCAGTCCATAGGCCTACATCATGTGGCAAACCGGTGAGCATGTGGCTCTATTAGTATAGGAGATACCTGAAAACATATCACACTTTTCATCATAGTGCTTTTACCAATGCATAAAATGCATGGAGAAGTCATTTCGAATGACTGGTCCTCAGTGTTGTGAGAACGATGACTGGTTAAAATTTTTGGTGGTTTCTTGTTCAGTCCATAGGCCTACATCATGTGGCAAACCGGTGAGCATGTGGCTCTATTAGTATAGGAGATACCTGAAAACATATCACACTTTTCATCATAGTGCTTTTACCAATGCATAAAATGCATGGAGAAGTCATTTCGAATGACTGGTCCTCAGTGTTGTGAGAACGATGACTGGTTAAAATTTTTGGTGGTTTCTTGTTCAGTCCATAGGCCTACATCATGTGGCAAACCGGTGAGCATGTGGCTCTATTAGTATAGGAGATACCTGAAAACATATCACACTTTTCATCATAGTGCTTTTACCAATGCATAAAATGCATGGAGAAGTCATTTCGAATGACTGGTCCTCAGTGTTGTGAGAACGATGACTGGTTAAAATTTTTGGTGGTTTCTTGTTCAGTCCATAGGCCTACATCATGTGGCAAACCGGTGAGCATGTGGCTCTATTAGTATAGGAGATACCTGAAAACATATCACACTTTTCATCATAGTGCTTTTACCAATGCATAAAATGCATGGAGAAGTCATTTCGAATGACTGGTCCTCAGTGTTGTGAGAACGATGACTGGTTAAAATTTTTGGTGGTTTCTTGTTCAGTCCATAGGCCTACATCATGTGGCAAACCGGTGAGCATGTGGCTCTATTAGTATAGGAGATACCTGAAAACATATCACACTTTTCATCATAGTGCTTTTACCAATGCATAAAATGCATGGAGAAGTCATTTCGAATGACTGGTCCTCAGTGTTGTGAGAACGATGACTGGTTAAAATTTTTGGTGGTTTCTTGTTCAGTCCATAGGCCTACATCATGTGGCAAACCGGTGAGCATGTGGCTCTATTAGTATAGGAGATACCTGAAAACATATCACACTTTTCATCATAGTGCTTTTACCAATGCATAAAATGCATGGAGAAGTCATTTCGAATGACTGGTCCTCAGTGTTGTGAGAACGATGACTGGTTAAAATTTTTGGTGGTTTCTTGTTCAGTCCATAGGCCTACATCATGTGGCAAACCGGTGAGCATGTGGCTCTATTAGTATAGGAGATACCTGAAAACATATCACACTTTTCATCATAGTGCTTTTACCAATGCATAAAATGCATGGAGAAGTCATTTCGAATGACTGGTCCTCAGTGTTGTGAGAACGATGACTGGTTAAAATTTTTGGTGGTTTCTTGTTCAGTCCATAGGCCTACATCATGTGGCAAACCGGTGAGCATGTGGCTCTATTAGTATAGGAGATACCTGAAAACATATCACACTTTTCATCATAGTGCTTTTACCAATGCATAAAATGCATGGAGAAGTCATTTCGAATGACTGGTCCTCAGTGTTGTGAGAACGATGACTGGTTAAAATTTTTGGTGGTTTCTTGTTCAGTCCATAGGCCTACATCATGTGGCAAACCGGTGAGCATGTGGCTCTATTAGTATAGGAGATACCTGAAAACATATCACACTTTTCATCATAGTGCTTTTACCAATGCATAAAATGCATGGAGAAGTCATTTCGAATGACTGGTCCTCAGTGTTGTGAGAACGATGACTGGTTAAAATTTTTGGTGGTTTCTTGTTCAGTCCATAGGCCTACATCATGTGGCAAACCGGTGAGCATGTGGCTCTATTAGTATAGGAGATACCTGAAAACATATCACACTTTTCATCATAGTGCTTTTACCAATGCATAAAATGCATGGAGAAGTCATTTCGAATGACTGGTCCTCAGTGTTGTGAGAACGATGACTGGTTAAAATTTTTGGTGGTTTCTTGTTCAGTCCATAGGCCTACATCATGTGGCAAACCGGTGAGCATGTGGCTCTATTAGTATAGGAGATACCTGAAAACATATCACACTTTTCATCATAGTGCTTTTACCAATGCATAAAATGCATGGAGAAGTCATTTCGAATGACTGGTCCTCAGTGTTGTGAGAACGATGACTGGTTAAAATTTTTGGTGGTTTCTTGTTCAGTCCATAGGCCTACATCATGTGGCAAACCGGTGAGCATGTGGCTCTATTAGTATAGGAGATACCTGAAAACATATCACACTTTTCATCATAGTGCTTTTACCAATGCATAAAATGCATGGAGAAGTCATTTCGAATGACTGGTCCTCAGTGTTGTGAGAACGATGACTGGTTAAAATTTTTGGTGGTTTCTTGTTCAGTCCATAGGCCTACATCATGTGGCAAACCGGTGAGCATGTGGCTCTATTAGTATAGGAGATACCTGAAAACATATCACACTTTTCATCATAGTGCTTTTACCAATGCATAAAATGCATGGAGAAGTCATTTCGAATGACTGGTCCTCAGTGTTGTGAGAACGATGACTGGTTAAAATTTTTGGTGGTTTCTTGTTCAGTCCATAGGCCTACATCATGTGGCAAACCGGTGAGCATGTGGCTCTATTAGTATAGGAGATACCTGAAAACATATCACACTTTTCATCATAGTGCTTTTACCAATGCATAAAATGCATGGAGAAGTCATTTCGAATGACTGGTCCTCAGTGTTGTGAGAACGATGACTGGTTAAAATTTTTGGTGGTTTCTTGTTCAGTCCATAGGCCTACATCATGTGGCAAACCGGTGAGCATGTGGCTCTATTAGTATAGGAGATACCTGAAAACATATCACACTTTTCATCATAGTGCTTTTACCAATGCATAAAATGCATGGAGAAGTCATTTCGAATGACTGGTCCTCAGTGTTGTGAGAACGATGACTGGTTAAAATTTTTGGTGGTTTCTTGTTCAGTCCATAGGCCTACATCATGTGGCAAACCGGTGAGCATGTGGCTCTATTAGTATAGGAGATACCTGAAAACATATCACACTTTTCATCATAGTGCTTTTACCAATGCATAAAATGCATGGAGAAGTCATTTCGAATGACTGGTCCTCAGTGTTGTGAGAACGATGACTGGTTAAAATTTTTGGTGGTTTCTTGTTCAGTCCATAGGCCTACATCATGTGGCAAACCGGTGAGCATGTGGCTCTATTAGTATAGGAGATACCTGAAAACATATCACACTTTTCATCATAGTGCTTTTACCAATGCATAAAATGCATGGAGAAGTCATTTCGAATGACTGGTCCTCAGTGTTGTGAGAACGATGACTGGTTAAAATTTTTGGTGGTTTCTTGTTCAGTCCATAGGCCTACATCATGTGGCAAACCGGTGAGCATGTGGCTCTATTAGTATAGGAGATACCTGAAAACATATCACACTTTTCATCATAGTGCTTTTACCAATGCATAAAATGCATGGAGAAGTCATTTCGAATGACTGGTCCTCAGTGTTGTGAGAACGATGACTGGTTAAAATTTTTGGTGGTTTCTTGTTCAGTCCATAGGCCTACATCATGTGGCAAACCGGTGAGCATGTGGCTCTATTAGTATAGGAGATACCTGAAAACATATCACACTTTTCATCATAGTGCTTTTACCAATGCATAAAATGCATGGAGAAGTCATTTCGAATGACTGGTCCTCAGTGTTGTGAGAACGATGACTGGTTAAAATTTTTGGTGGTTTCTTGTTCAGTCCATAGGCCTACATCATGTGGCAAACCGGTGAGCATGTGGCTCTATTAGTATAGGAGATACCTGAAAACATATCACACTTTTCATCATAGTGCTTTTACCAATGCATAAAATGCATGGAGAAGTCATTTCGAATGACTGGTCCTCAGTGTTGTGAGAACGATGACTGGTTAAAATTTTTGGTGGTTTCTTGTTCAGTCCATAGGCCTACATCATGTGGCAAACCGGTGAGCATGTGGCTCTATTAGTATAGGAGATACCTGAAAACATATCACACTTTTCATCATAGTGCTTTTACCAATGCATAAAATGCATGGAGAAGTCATTTCGAATGACTGGTCCTCAGTGTTGTGAGAACGATGACTGGTTAAAATTTTTGGTGGTTTCTTGTTCAGTCCATAGGCCTACATCATGTGGCAAACCGGTGAGCATGTGGCTCTATTAGTATAGGAGATACCTGAAAACATATCACACTTTTCATCATAGTGCTTTTACCAATGCATAAAATGCATGGAGAAGTCATTTCGAATGACTGGTCCTCAGTGTTGTGAGAACGATGACTGGTTAAAATTTTTGGTGGTTTCTTGTTCAGTCCATAGGCCTACATCATGTGGCAAACCGGTGAGCATGTGGCTCTATTAGTATAGGAGATACCTGAAAACATATCACACTTTTCATCATAGTGCTTTTACCAATGCATAAAATGCATGGAGAAGTCATTTCGAATGACTGGTCCTCAGTGTTGTGAGAACGATGACTGGTTAAAATTTTTGGTGGTTTCTTGTTCAGTCCATAGGCCTACATCATGTGGCAAACCGGTGAGCATGTGGCTCTATTAGTATAGGAGATACCTGAAAACATATCACACTTTTCATCATAGTGCTTTTACCAATGCATAAAATGCATGGAGAAGTCATTTCGAATGACTGGTCCTCAGTGTTGTGAGAACGATGACTGGTTAAAATTTTTGGTGGTTTCTTGTTCAGTCCATAGGCCTACATCATGTGGCAAACCGGTGAGCATGTGGCTCTATTAGTATAGGAGATACCTGAAAACATATCACACTTTTCATCATAGTGCTTTTACCAATGCATAAAATGCATGGAGAAGTCATTTCGAATGACTGGTCCTCAGTGTTGTGAGAACGATGACTGGTTAAAATTTTTGGTGGTTTCTTGTTCAGTCCATAGGCCTACATCATGTGGCAAACCGGTGAGCATGTGGCTCTATTAGTATAGGAGATACCTGAAAACATATCACACTTTTCATCATAGTGCTTTTACCAATGCATAAAATGCATGGAGAAGTCATTTCGAATGACTGGTCCTCAGTGTTGTGAGAACGATGACTGGTTAAAATTTTTGGTGGTTTCTTGTTCAGTCCATAGGCCTACATCATGTGGCAAACCGGTGAGCATGTGGCTCTATTAGTATAGGAGATACCTGAAAACATATCACACTTTTCATCATAGTGCTTTTACCAATGCATAAAATGCATGGAGAAGTCATTTCGAATGACTGGTCCTCAGTGTTGTGAGAACGATGACTGGTTAAAATTTTTGGTGGTTTCTTGTTCAGTCCATAGGCCTACATCATGTGGCAAACCGGTGAGCATGTGGCTCTATTAGTATAGGAGATACCTGAAAACATATCACACTTTTCATCATAGTGCTTTTACCAATGCATAAAATGCATGGAGAAGTCATTTCGAATGACTGGTCCTCAGTGTTGTGAGAACGATGACTGGTTAAAATTTTTGGTGGTTTCTTGTTCAGTCCATAGGCCTACATCATGTGGCAAACCGGTGAGCATGTGGCTCTATTAGTATAGGAGATACCTGAAAACATATCACACTTTTCATCATAGTGCTTTTACCAATGCATAAAATGCATGGAGAAGTCATTTCGAATGACTGGTCCTCAGTGTTGTGAGAACGATGACTGGTTAAAATTTTTGGTGGTTTCTTGTTCAGTCCATAGGCCTACATCATGTGGCAAACCGGTGAGCATGTGGCTCTATTAGTATAGGAGATACCTGAAAACATATCACACTTTTCATCATAGTGCTTTTACCAATGCATAAAATGCATGGAGAAGTCATTTCGAATGACTGGTCCTCAGTGTTGTGAGAACGATGACTGGTTAAAATTTTTGGTGGTTTCTTGTTCAGTCCATAGGCCTACATCATGTGGCAAACCGGTGAGCATGTGGCTCTATTAGTATAGGAGATACCTGAAAACATATCACACTTTTCATCATAGTGCTTTTACCAATGCATAAAATGCATGGAGAAGTCATTTCGAATGACTGGTCCTCAGTGTTGTGAGAACGATGACTGGTTAAAATTTTTGGTGGTTTCTTGTTCAGTCCATAGGCCTACATCATGTGGCAAACCGGTGAGCATGTGGCTCTATTAGTATAGGAGATACCTGAAAACATATCACACTTTTCATCATAGTGCTTTTACCAATGCATAAAATGCATGGAGAAGTCATTTCGAATGACTGGTCCTCAGTGTTGTGAGAACGATGACTGGTTAAAATTTTTGGTGGTTTCTTGTTCAGTCCATAGGCCTACATCATGTGGCAAACCGGTGAGCATGTGGCTCTATTAGTATAGGAGATACCTGAAAACATATCACACTTTTCATCATAGTGCTTTTACCAATGCATAAAATGCATGGAGAAGTCATTTCGAATGACTGGTCCTCAGTGTTGTGAGAACGATGACTGGTTAAAATTTTTGGTGGTTTCTTGTTCAGTCCATAGGCCTACATCATGTGGCAAACCGGTGAGCATGTGGCTCTATTAGTATAGGAGATACCTGAAAACATATCACACTTTTCATCATAGTGCTTTTACCAATGCATAAAATGCATGGAGAAGTCATTTCGAATGACTGGTCCTCAGTGTTGTGAGAACGATGACTGGTTAAAATTTTTGGTGGTTTCTTGTTCAGTCCATAGGCCTACATCATGTGGCAAACCGGTGAGCATGTGGCTCTATTAGTATAGGAGATACCTGAAAACATATCACACTTTTCATCATAGTGCTTTTACCAATGCATAAAATGCATGGAGAAGTCATTTCGAATGACTGGTCCTCAGTGTTGTGAGAACGATGACTGGTTAAAATTTTTGGTGGTTTCTTGTTCAGTCCATAGGCCTACATCATGTGGCAAACCGGTGAGCATGTGGCTCTATTAGTATAGGAGATACCTGAAAACATATCACACTTTTCATCATAGTGCTTTTACCAATGCATAAAATGCATGGAGAAGTCATTTCGAATGACTGGTCCTCAGTGTTGTGAGAACGATGACTGGTTAAAATTTTTGGTGGTTTCTTGTTCAGTCCATAGGCCTACATCATGTGGCAAACCGGTGAGCATGTGGCTCTATTAGTATAGGAGATACCTGAAAACATATCACACTTTTCATCATAGTGCTTTTACCAATGCATAAAATGCATGGAGAAGTCATTTCGAATGACTGGTCCTCAGTGTTGTGAGAACGATGACTGGTTAAAATTTTTGGTGGTTTCTTGTTCAGTCCATAGGCCTACATCATGTGGCAAACCGGTGAGCATGTGGCTCTATTAGTATAGGAGATACCTGAAAACATATCACACTTTTCATCATAGTGCTTTTACCAATGCATAAAATGCATGGAGAAGTCATTTCGAATGACTGGTCCTCAGTGTTGTGAGAACGATGACTGGTTAAAATTTTTGGTGGTTTCTTGTTCAGTCCATAGGCCTACATCATGTGGCAAACCGGTGAGCATGTGGCTCTATTAGTATAGGAGATACCTGAAAACATATCACACTTTTCATCATAGTGCTTTTACCAATGCATAAAATGCATGGAGAAGTCATTTCGAATGACTGGTCCTCAGTGTTGTGAGAACGATGACTGGTTAAAATTTTTGGTGGTTTCTTGTTCAGTCCATAGGCCTACATCATGTGGCAAACCGGTGAGCATGTGGCTCTATTAGTATAGGAGATACCTGAAAACATATCACACTTTTCATCATAGTGCTTTTACCAATGCATAAAATGCATGGAGAAGTCATTTCGAATGACTGGTCCTCAGTGTTGTGAGAACGATGACTGGTTAAAATTTTTGGTGGTTTCTTGTTCAGTCCATAGGCCTACATCATGTGGCAAACCGGTGAGCATGTGGCTCTATTAGTATAGGAGATACCTGAAAACATATCACACTTTTCATCATAGTGCTTTTACCAATGCATAAAATGCATGGAGAAGTCATTTCGAATGACTGGTCCTCAGTGTTGTGAGAACGATGACTGGTTAAAATTTTTGGTGGTTTCTTGTTCAGTCCATAGGCCTACATCATGTGGCAAACCGGTGAGCATGTGGCTCTATTAGTATAGGAGATACCTGAAAACATATCACACTTTTCATCATAGTGCTTTTACCAATGCATAAAATGCATGGAGAAGTCATTTCGAATGACTGGTCCTCAGTGTTGTGAGAACGATGACTGGTTAAAATTTTTGGTGGTTTCTTGTTCAGTCCATAGGCCTACATCATGTGGCAAACCGGTGAGCATGTGGCTCTATTAGTATAGGAGATACCTGAAAACATATCACACTTTTCATCATAGTGCTTTTACCAATGCATAAAATGCATGGAGAAGTCATTTCGAATGACTGGTCCTCAGTGTTGTGAGAACGATGACTGGTTAAAATTTTTGGTGGTTTCTTGTTCAGTCCATAGGCCTACATCATGTGGCAAACCGGTGAGCATGTGGCTCTATTAGTATAGGAGATACCTGAAAACATATCACACTTTTCATCATAGTGCTTTTACCAATGCATAAAATGCATGGAGAAGTCATTTCGAATGACTGGTCCTCAGTGTTGTGAGAACGATGACTGGTTAAAATTTTTGGTGGTTTCTTGTTCAGTCCATAGGCCTACATCATGTGGCAAACCGGTGAGCATGTGGCTCTATTAGTATAGGAGATACCTGAAAACATATCACACTTTTCATCATAGTGCTTTTACCAATGCATAAAATGCATGGAGAAGTCATTTCGAATGACTGGTCCTCAGTGTTGTGAGAACGATGACTGGTTAAAATTTTTGGTGGTTTCTTGTTCAGTCCATAGGCCTACATCATGTGGCAAACCGGTGAGCATGTGGCTCTATTAGTATAGGAGATACCTGAAAACATATCACACTTTTCATCATAGTGCTTTTACCAATGCATAAAATGCATGGAGAAGTCATTTCGAATGACTGGTCCTCAGTGTTGTGAGAACGATGACTGGTTAAAATTTTTGGTGGTTTCTTGTTCAGTCCATAGGCCTACATCATGTGGCAAACCGGTGAGCATGTGGCTCTATTAGTATAGGAGATACCTGAAAACATATCACACTTTTCATCATAGTGCTTTTACCAATGCATAAAATGCATGGAGAAGTCATTTCGAATGACTGGTCCTCAGTGTTGTGAGAACGATGACTGGTTAAAATTTTTGGTGGTTTCTTGTTCAGTCCATAGGCCTACATCATGTGGCAAACCGGTGAGCATGTGGCTCTATTAGTATAGGAGATACCTGAAAACATATCACACTTTTCATCATAGTGCTTTTACCAATGCATAAAATGCATGGAGAAGTCATTTCGAATGACTGGTCCTCAGTGTTGTGAGAACGATGACTGGTTAAAATTTTTGGTGGTTTCTTGTTCAGTCCATAGGCCTACATCATGTGGCAAACCGGTGAGCATGTGGCTCTATTAGTATAGGAGATACCTGAAAACATATCACACTTTTCATCATAGTGCTTTTACCAATGCATAAAATGCATGGAGAAGTCATTTCGAATGACTGGTCCTCAGTGTTGTGAGAACGATGACTGGTTAAAATTTTTGGTGGTTTCTTGTTCAGTCCATAGGCCTACATCATGTGGCAAACCGGTGAGCATGTGGCTCTATTAGTATAGGAGATACCTGAAAACATATCACACTTTTCATCATAGTGCTTTTACCAATGCATAAAATGCATGGAGAAGTCATTTCGAATGACTGGTCCTCAGTGTTGTGAGAACGATGACTGGTTAAAATTTTTGGTGGTTTCTTGTTCAGTCCATAGGCCTACATCATGTGGCAAACCGGTGAGCATGTGGCTCTATTAGTATAGGAGATACCTGAAAACATATCACACTTTTCATCATAGTGCTTTTACCAATGCATAAAATGCATGGAGAAGTCATTTCGAATGACTGGTCCTCAGTGTTGTGAGAACGATGACTGGTTAAAATTTTTGGTGGTTTCTTGTTCAGTCCATAGGCCTACATCATGTGGCAAACCGGTGAGCATGTGGCTCTATTAGTATAGGAGATACCTGAAAACATATCACACTTTTCATCATAGTGCTTTTACCAATGCATAAAATGCATGGAGAAGTCATTTCGAATGACTGGTCCTCAGTGTTGTGAGAACGATGACTGGTTAAAATTTTTGGTGGTTTCTTGTTCAGTCCATAGGCCTACATCATGTGGCAAACCGGTGAGCATGTGGCTCTATTAGTATAGGAGATACCTGAAAACATATCACACTTTTCATCATAGTGCTTTTACCAATGCATAAAATGCATGGAGAAGTCATTTCGAATGACTGGTCCTCAGTGTTGTGAGAACGATGACTGGTTAAAATTTTTGGTGGTTTCTTGTTCAGTCCATAGGCCTACATCATGTGGCAAACCGGTGAGCATGTGGCTCTATTAGTATAGGAGATACCTGAAAACATATCACACTTTTCATCATAGTGCTTTTACCAATGCATAAAATGCATGGAGAAGTCATTTCGAATGACTGGTCCTCAGTGTTGTGAGAACGATGACTGGTTAAAATTTTTGGTGGTTTCTTGTTCAGTCCATAGGCCTACATCATGTGGCAAACCGGTGAGCATGTGGCTCTATTAGTATAGGAGATACCTGAAAACATATCACACTTTTCATCATAGTGCTTTTACCAATGCATAAAATGCATGGAGAAGTCATTTCGAATGACTGGTCCTCAGTGTTGTGAGAACGATGACTGGTTAAAATTTTTGGTGGTTTCTTGTTCAGTCCATAGGCCTACATCATGTGGCAAACCGGTGAGCATGTGGCTCTATTAGTATAGGAGATACCTGAAAACATATCACACTTTTCATCATAGTGCTTTTACCAATGCATAAAATGCATGGAGAAGTCATTTCGAATGACTGGTCCTCAGTGTTGTGAGAACGATGACTGGTTAAAATTTTTGGTGGTTTCTTGTTCAGTCCATAGGCCTACATCATGTGGCAAACCGGTGAGCATGTGGCTCTATTAGTATAGGAGATACCTGAAAACATATCACACTTTTCATCATAGTGCTTTTACCAATGCATAAAATGCATGGAGAAGTCATTTCGAATGACTGGTCCTCAGTGTTGTGAGAACGATGACTGGTTAAAATTTTTGGTGGTTTCTTGTTCAGTCCATAGGCCTACATCATGTGGCAAACCGGTGAGCATGTGGCTCTATTAGTATAGGAGATACCTGAAAACATATCACACTTTTCATCATAGTGCTTTTACCAATGCATAAAATGCATGGAGAAGTCATTTCGAATGACTGGTCCTCAGTGTTGTGAGAACGATGACTGGTTAAAATTTTTGGTGGTTTCTTGTTCAGTCCATAGGCCTACATCATGTGGCAAACCGGTGAGCATGTGGCTCTATTAGTATAGGAGATACCTGAAAACATATCACACTTTTCATCATAGTGCTTTTACCAATGCATAAAATGCATGGAGAAGTCATTTCGAATGACTGGTCCTCAGTGTTGTGAGAACGATGACTGGTTAAAATTTTTGGTGGTTTCTTGTTCAGTCCATAGGCCTACATCATGTGGCAAACCGGTGAGCATGTGGCTCTATTAGTATAGGAGATACCTGAAAACATATCACACTTTTCATCATAGTGCTTTTACCAATGCATAAAATGCATGGAGAAGTCATTTCGAATGACTGGTCCTCAGTGTTGTGAGAACGATGACTGGTTAAAATTTTTGGTGGTTTCTTGTTCAGTCCATAGGCCTACATCATGTGGCAAACCGGTGAGCATGTGGCTCTATTAGTATAGGAGATACCTGAAAACATATCACACTTTTCATCATAGTGCTTTTACCAATGCATAAAATGCATGGAGAAGTCATTTCGAATGACTGGTCCTCAGTGTTGTGAGAACGATGACTGGTTAAAATTTTTGGTGGTTTCTTGTTCAGTCCATAGGCCTACATCATGTGGCAAACCGGTGAGCATGTGGCTCTATTAGTATAGGAGATACCTGAAAACATATCACACTTTTCATCATAGTGCTTTTACCAATGCATAAAATGCATGGAGAAGTCATTTCGAATGACTGGTCCTCAGTGTTGTGAGAACGATGACTGGTTAAAATTTTTGGTGGTTTCTTGTTCAGTCCATAGGCCTACATCATGTGGCAAACCGGTGAGCATGTGGCTCTATTAGTATAGGAGATACCTGAAAACATATCACACTTTTCATCATAGTGCTTTTACCAATGCATAAAATGCATGGAGAAGTCATTTCGAATGACTGGTCCTCAGTGTTGTGAGAACGATGACTGGTTAAAATTTTTGGTGGTTTCTTGTTCAGTCCATAGGCCTACATCATGTGGCAAACCGGTGAGCATGTGGCTCTATTAGTATAGGAGATACCTGAAAAAATATCACACTTTTCATCATAGTGCTTTTACCAATGCATAAAATGACATGGAGAAGTCATTTCGAATGACTGGTCCTCAGTGTTGTGAGAACGATGACTGGTTAAAATTTTTGGTGGTTTCTTGTTCAGTCCATAGGCCTACATCATGTGGCAAACCGGTGAGCATGTGGCTCTATTAGTATAGGAGATACCTGAAAACATATCACACTTTTCATCATAGTGCTTTTACCAATGCATAAAATGCATGGAGAAGTCATTTCGAATGACTGGTCCTCAGTGTTGTGAGAACGATGACTGGTTAAAATTTTTGGTGGTTTCTTGTTCAGTCCATAGGCCTACATCATGTGGCAAACCGGTGAGCATGTGGCTCTATTAGTATAGGAGATACCTGAAAACATATCACACTTTTCATCATAGTGCTTTTACCAATGCATAAAATGCATGGAGAAGTCATTTCGAATGACTGGTCCTCAGTGTTGTGAGAACGATGACTGGTTAAAATTTTTGGTGGTTTCTTGTTCAGTCCATAGGCCTACATCATGTGGCAAACCGGTGAGCATGTGGCTCTATTAGTATAGGAGATACCTGAAAACATATCACACTTTTCATCATAGTGCTTTTACCAATGCATAAAATGCATGGAGAAGTCATTTCGAATGACTGGTCCTCAGTGTTGTGAGAACGATGACTGGTTAAAATTTTTGGTGGTTTCTTGTTCAGTCCATAGGCCTACATCATGTGGCAAACCGGTGAGCATGTGGCTCTATTAGTATAGGAGATACCTGAAAACATATCACACTTTTCATCATAGTGCTTTTACCAATGCATAAAATGCATGGAGAAGTCATTTCGAATGACTGGTCCTCAGTGTTGTGAGAACGATGACTGGTTAAAATTTTTGGTGGTTTCTTGTTCAGTCCATAGGCCTACATCATGTGGCAAACCGGTGAGCATGTGGCTCTATTAGTATAGGAGATACCTGAAAACATATCACACTTTTCATCATAGTGCTTTTACCAATGCATAAAATGCATGGAGAAGTCATTTCGAATGACTGGTCCTCAGTGTTGTGAGAACGATGACTGGTTAAAATTTTTGGTGGTTTCTTGTTCAGTCCATAGGCCTACATCATGTGGCAAACCGGTGAGCATGTGGCTCTATTAGTATAGGAGATACCTGAAAACATATCACACTTTTCATCATAGTGCTTTTACCAATGCATAAAATGCATGGAGAAGTCATTTCGAATGACTGGTCCTCAGTGTTGTGAGAACGATGACTGGTTAAAATTTTTGGTGGTTTCTTGTTCAGTCCATAGGCCTACATCATGTGGCAAACCGGTGAGCATGTGGCTCTATTAGTATAGGAGATACCTGAAAACATATCACACTTTTCATCATAGTGCTTTTACCAATGCATAAAATGCATGGAGAAGTCATTTCGAATGACTGGTCCTCAGTGTTGTGAGAACGATGACTGGTTAAAATTTTTGGTGGTTTCTTGTTCAGTCCATAGGCCTACATCATGTGGCAAACCGGTGAGCATGTGGCTCTATTAGTATAGGAGATACCTGAAAACATATCACACTTTTCATCATAGTGCTTTTACCAATGCATAAAATGCATGGAGAAGTCATTTCGAATGACTGGTCCTCAGTGTTGTGAGAACGATGACTGGTTAAAATTTTTGGTGGTTCTTGTTCAGTCCATAGGCCTACTTCATGTGGCAAACCGGTGAGCATGTGGCTCTCTATTAGTATAGGAGATACCTGAAAACATATCACACTTTTCATCATAGTGCTTTTACCAATGCATAAAATGCATGGAGAAGTCATTTCGAATGACTGGTCCTCAGTGTTGTGAGAACGATGACTGGTTAAAATTTTTGGTGGTTTCTTGTTCAGTCCATAGGCCTACATCATGTGGCAAACCGGTGAGCATGTGGCTCTATTAGTATAGGAGATACCTGAAAACATATCACACTTTTCATCATAGTGCTTTTACCAATGCATAAAATGCATGGAGAAGTCATTTCGAATGACTGGTCCTCAGTGTTGTGAGAACGATGACTGGTTAAAATTTTTGGTGGTTTCTTGTTCAGTCCATAGGCCTACATCATGTGGCAAACCGGTGAGCATGTGGCTCTATTAGTATAGGAGATACCTGAAAACATATCACACTTTTCATCATAGTGCTTTTACCAATGCATAAAATGCATGGAGAAGTCATTTCGAATGACTGGTCCTCAGTGTTGTGAGAACGATGACTGGTTAAAATTTTTGGTGGTTTCTTGTTCAGTCCATAGGCCTACATCATGTGGCAAACCGGTGAGCATGTGGCTCTATTAGTATAGGAGATACCTGAAAACATATCACACTTTTCATCATAGTGCTTTTACCAATGCATAAAATGCATGGAGAAGTCATTTCGAATGACTGGTCCTCAGTGTTGTGAGAACGATGACTGGTTAAAATTTTTGGTGGTTTCTTGTTCAGTCCATAGGCCTACATCATGTGGCAAACCGGTGAGCATGTGGCTCTATTAGTATAGGAGATACCTGAAAACATATCACACTTTTCATCATAGTGCTTTTACCAATGCATAAAATGCATGGAGAAGTCATTTCGAATGACTGGTCCTCAGTGTTGTGAGAACGATGACTGGTTAAAATTTTTGGTGGTTTCTTGTTCAGTCCATAGGCCTACATCATGTGGCAAACCGGTGAGCATGTGGCTCTATTAGTATAGGAGATACCTGAAAACATATCACACTTTTCATCATAGTGCTTTTACCAATGCATAAAATGCATGGAGAAGTCATTTCGAATGACTGGTCCTCAGTGTTGTGAGAACGATGACTGGTTAAAATTTTTGGTGGTTTCTTGTTCAGTCCATAGGCCTACATCATGTGGCAAACCGGTGAGCATGTGGCTCTATTAGTATAGGAGATACCTGAAAACATATCACACTTTTCATCATAGTGCTTTTACCAATGCATAAAATGCATGGAGAAGTCATTTCGAATGACTGGTCCTCAGTGTTGTGAGAACGATGACTGGTTAAAATTTTTGGTGGTTTCTTGTTCAGTCCATAGGCCTACATCATGTGGCAAACCGGTGAGCATGTGGCTCTATTAGTATAGGAGATACCTGAAAACATATCACACTTTTCATCATAGTGCTTTTACCAATGCATAAAATGCATGGAGAAGTCATTTCGAATGACTGGTCCTCAGTGTTGTGAGAACGATGACTGGTTAAAATTTTTGGTGGTTTCTTGTTCAGTCCATAGGCCTACATCATGTGGCAAACCGGTGAGCATGTGGCTCTATTAGTATAGGAGATACCTGAAAACATATCACACTTTTCATCATAGTGCTTTTACCAATGCATAAAATGCATGGAGAAGTCATTTCGAATGACTGGTCCTCAGTGTTGTGAGAACGATGACTGGTTAAAATTTTTGGTGGTTTCTTGTTCAGTCCATAGGCCTACATCATGTGGCAAACCGGTGAGCATGTGGCTCTATTAGTATAGGAGATACCTGAAAACATATCACACTTTTCATCATAGTGCTTTTACCAATGCATAAAATGCATGGAGAAGTCATTTCGAATGACTGGTCCTCAGTGTTGTGAGAACGATGACTGGTTAAAATTTTTGGTGGTTTCTTGTTCAGTCCATAGGCCTACATCATGTGGCAAACCGGTGAGCATGTGGCTCTATTAGTATAGGAGATACCTGAAAACATATCACACTTTTCATCATAGTGCTTTTACCAATGCATAAAATGCATGGAGAAGTCATTTCGAATGACTGGTCCTCAGTGTTGTGAGAACGATGACTGGTTAAAATTTTTGGTGGTTTCTTGTTCAGTCCATAGGCCTACATCATGTGGCAAACCGGTGAGCATGTGGCTCTATTAGTATAGGAGATACCTGAAAACATATCACACTTTTCATCATAGTGCTTTTACCAATGCATAAAATGCATGGAGAAGTCATTTCGAATGACTGGTCCTCAGTGTTGTGAGAACGATGACTGGTTAAAATTTTTGGTGGTTTCTTGTTCAGTCCATAGGCCTACATCATGTGGCAAACCGGTGAGCATGTGGCTCTATTAGTATAGGAGATACCTGAAAACATATCACACTTTTCATCATAGTGCTTTTACCAATGCATAAAATGCATGGAGAAGTCATTTCGAATGACTGGTCCTCAGTGTTGTGAGAACGATGACTGGTTAAAATTTTTGGTGGTTTCTTGTTCAGTCCATAGGCCTACATCATGTGGCAAACCGGTGAGCATGTGGCTCTATTAGTATAGGAGATACCTGAAAACATATCACACTTTTCATCATAGTGCTTTTACCAATGCATAAAATGCATGGAGAAGTCATTTCGAATGACTGGTCCTCAGTGTTGTGAGAACGATGACTGGTTAAAATTTTTGGTGGTTTCTTGTTCAGTCCATAGGCCTACATCATGTGGCAAACCGGTGAGCATGTGGCTCTATTAGTATAGGAGATACCTGAAAACATATCACACTTTTCATCATAGTGCTTTTACCAATGCATAAAATGCATGGAGAAGTCATTTCGAATGACTGGTCCTCAGTGTTGTGAGAACGATGACTGGTTAAAATTTTTGGTGGTTTCTTGTTCAGTCCATAGGCCTACATCATGTGGCAAACCGGTGAGCATGTGGCTCTATTAGTATAGGAGATACCTGAAAACATATCACACTTTTCATCATAGTGCTTTTACCAATGCATAAAATGCATGGAGAAGTCATTTCGAATGACTGGTCCTCAGTGTTGTGAGAACGATGACTGGTTAAAATTTTTGGTGGTTTCTTGTTCAGTCCATAGGCCTACATCATGTGGCAAACCGGTGAGCATGTGGCTCTATTAGTATAGGAGATACCTGAAAACATATCACACTTTTCATCATAGTGCTTTTACCAATGCATAAAATGCATGGAGAAGTCATTTCGAATGACTGGTCCTCAGTGTTGTGAGAACGATGACTGGTTAAAATTTTTGGTGGTTTCTTGTTCAGTCCATAGGCCTACATCATGTGGCAAACCGGTGAGCATGTGGCTCTATTAGTATAGGAGATACCTGAAAACATATCACACTTTTCATCATAGTGCTTTTACCAATGCATAAAATGCATGGAGAAGTCATTTCGAATGACTGGTCCTCAGTGTTGTGAGAACGATGACTGGTTAAAATTTTTGGTGGTTTCTTGTTCAGTCCATAGGCCTACATCATGTGGCAAACCGGTGAGCATGTGGCTCTATTAGTATAGGAGATACCTGAAAACATATCACACTTTTCATCATAGTGCTTTTACCAATGCATAAAATGCATGGAGAAGTCATTTCGAATGACTGGTCCTCAGTGTTGTGAGAACGATGACTGGTTAAAATTTTTGGTGGTTTCTTGTTCAGTCCATAGGCCTACATCATGTGGCAAACCGGTGAGCATGTGGCTCTATTAGTATAGGAGATACCTGAAAACATATCACACTTTTCATCATAGTGCTTTTACCAATGCATAAAATGCATGGAGAAGTCATTTCGAATGACTGGTCCTCAGTGTTGTGAGAACGATGACTGGTTAAAATTTTTGGTGGTTTCTTGTTCAGTCCATAGGCCTACATCATGTGGCAAACCGGTGAGCATGTGGCTCTATTAGTATAGGAGATACCTGAAAACATATCACACTTTTCATCATAGTGCTTTTACCAATGCATAAAATGCATGGAGAAGTCATTTCGAATGACTGGTCCTCAGTGTTGTGAGAACGATGACTGGTTAAAATTTTTGGTGGTTTCTTGTTCAGTCCATAGGCCTACATCATGTGGCAAACCGGTGAGCATGTGGCTCTATTAGTATAGGAGATACCTGAAAACATATCACACTTTTCATCATAGTGCTTTTACCAATGCATAAAATGCATGGAGAAGTCATTTCGAATGACTGGTCCTCAGTGTTGTGAGAACGATGACTGGTTAAAATTTTTGGTGGTTTCTTGTTCAGTCCATAGGCCTACATCATGTGGCAAACCGGTGAGCATGTGGCTCTATTAGTATAGGAGATACCTGAAAACATATCACACTTTTCATCATAGTGCTTTTACCAATGCATAAAATGCATGGAGAAGTCATTTCGAATGACTGGTCCTCAGTGTTGTGAGAACGATGACTGGTTAAAATTTTTGGTGGTTTCTTGTTCAGTCCATAGGCCTACATCATGTGGCAAACCGGTGAGCATGTGGCTCTATTAGTATAGGAGATACCTGAAAACATATCACACTTTTCATCATAGTGCTTTTACCAATGCATAAAATGCATGGAGAAGTCATTTCGAATGACTGGTCCTCAGTGTTGTGAGAACGATGACTGGTTAAAATTTTTGGTGGTTTCTTGTTCAGTCCATAGGCCTACATCATGTGGCAAACCGGTGAGCATGTGGCTCTATTAGTATAGGAGATACCTGAAAACATATCACACTTTTCATCATAGTGCTTTTACCAATGCATAAAATGCATGGAGAAGTCATTTCGAATGACTGGTCCTCAGTGTTGTGAGAACGATGACTGGTTAAAATTTTTGGTGGTTTCTTGTTCAGTCCATAGGCCTACATCATGTGGCAAACCGGTGAGCATGTGGCTCTATTAGTATAGGAGATACCTGAAAACATATCACACTTTTCATCATAGTGCTTTTACCAATGCATAAAATGCATGGAGAAGTCATTTCGAATGACTGGTCCTCAGTGTTGTGAGAACGATGACTGGTTAAAATTTTTGGTGGTTTCTTGTTCAGTCCATAGGCCTACATCATGTGGCAAACCGGTGAGCATGTGGCTCTATTAGTATAGGAGATACCTGAAAACATATCACACTTTTCATCATAGTGCTTTTACCAATGCATAAAATGCATGGAGAAGTCATTTCGAATGACTGGTCCTCAGTGTTGTGAGAACGATGACTGGTTAAAATTTTTGGTGGTTTCTTGTTCAGTCCATAGGCCTACATCATGTGGCAAACCGGTGAGCATGTGGCTCTATTAGTATAGGAGATACCTGAAAACATATCACACTTTTCATCATAGTGCTTTTACCAATGCATAAAATGCATGGAGAAGTCATTTCGAATGACTGGTCCTCAGTGTTGTGAGAACGATGACTGGTTAAAATTTTTGGTGGTTTCTTGTTCAGTCCATAGGCCTACATCATGTGGCAAACCGGTGAGCATGTGGCTCTATTAGTATAGGAGATACCTGAAAACATATCACACTTTTCATCATAGTGCTTTTACCAATGCATAAAATGCATGGAGAAGTCATTTCGAATGACTGGTCCTCAGTGTTGTGAGAACGATGACTGGTTAAAATTTTTGGTGGTTTCTTGTTCAGTCCATAGGCCTACATCATGTGGCAAACCGGTGAGCATGTGGCTCTATTAGTATAGGAGATACCTGAAAACATATCACACTTTTCATCATAGTGCTTTTACCAATGCATAAAATGCATGGAGAAGTCATTTCGAATGACTGGTCCTCAGTGTTGTGAGAACGATGACTGGTTAAAATTTTTGGTGGTTTCTTGTTCAGTCCATAGGCCTACATCATGTGGCAAACCGGTGAGCATGTGGCTCTATTAGTATAGGAGATACCTGAAAACATATCACACTTTTCATCATAGTGCTTTTACCAATGCATAAAATGCATGGAGAAGTCATTTCGAATGACTGGTCCTCAGTGTTGTGAGAACGATGACTGGTTAAAATTTTTGGTGGTTTCTTGTTCAGTCCATAGGCCTACATCATGTGGCAAACCGGTGAGCATGTGGCTCTATTAGTATAGGAGATACCTGAAAACATATCACACTTTTCATCATAGTGCTTTTACCAATGCATAAAATGCATGGAGAAGTCATTTCGAATGACTGGTCCTCAGTGTTGTGAGAACGATGACTGGTTAAAATTTTTGGTGGTTTCTTGTTCAGTCCATAGGCCTACATCATGTGGCAAACCGGTGAGCATGTGGCTCTATTAGTATAGGAGATACCTGAAAACATATCACACTTTTCATCATAGTGCTTTTACCAATGCATAAAATGCATGGAGAAGTCATTTCGAATGACTGGTCCTCAGTGTTGTGAGAACGATGACTGGTTAAAATTTTTGGTGGTTTCTTGTTCAGTCCACTAGGCCATACATAATGTGGCAAACCGGTGAGCATGTGGCTCTATTAGTATAGGAGATACCTGAAAACATATCACACTTTTCATCATAGTGCTTTTACCAATGCATAAAATGCATGGAGAAGTCATTTCGAATGACTGGTCCTCAGTGTTGTGAGAACGATGACTGGTTAAAATTTTTGGTGGTTTCTTGTTCAGTCCATAGGCCTACATCATGTGGCAAACCGGTGAGCATGTGGCTCTATTAGTATAGGAGATACCTGAAAACATATCACACTTTTCATCATAGTGCTTTTACCAATGCATAAAATGCATGGAGAAGTCATTTCGAATGACTGGTCCTCAGTGTTGTGAGAACGATGACTGGTTAAAATTTTTGGTGGTTTCTTGTTCAGTCCATAGGCCTACATCATGTGGCAAACCGGTGAGCATGTGGCTCTATTAGTATAGGAGATACCTGAAAACATATCACACTTTTCATCATAGTGCTTTTACCAATGCATAAAATGCATGGAGAAGTCATTTCGAATGACTGGTCCTCAGTGTTGTGAGAACGATGACTGGTTAAAATTTTTGGTGGTTTCTTGTTCAGTCCATAGGCCCTACATCATGTGGCAAACCGGTGAGCATGTGGCTCTATTAGTATAGGAGATACCTGAAAACATATCACACTTTTCATCATAGTGCTTTTACCAATGCATAAAATGCATGGAGAAGTCATTTCGAATGACTGGTCCTCAGTGTTGTGAGAACGATGACTGGTTAAAATTTTTGGTGGTTTCTTGTTCAGTCCATAGGCCTACATCATGTGGCAAACCGGTGAGCATGTGGCTCTATTAGTATAGGAGATACCTGAAAACATATCACACTTTTCATCATAGTGCTTTTACCAATGCATAAAATGCATGGAGAAGTCATTTCGAATGACTGGTCCTCAGTGTTGTGAGAACGATGACTGGTTAAAATTTTTGGTGGTTTCTTGTTCAGTCCATAGGCCTACATCATGTGGCAAACCGGTGAGCATGTGGCTCTATTAGTATAGGAGATACCTGAAAACATATCACACTTTTCATCATAGTGCTTTTACCAATGCATAAAATGCATGGAGAAGTCATTTCGAATGACTGGTCCTCAGTGTTGTGAGAACGATGACTGGTTAAAATTTTTGGTGGTTTCTTGTTCAGTCCATAGGCCTACATCATGTGGCAAACCGGTGAGCATGTGGCTCTATTAGTATAGGAGATACCTGAAAACATATCACACTTTTCATCATAGTGCTTTTACCAATGCATAAAATGCATGGAGAAGTCATTTCGAATGACTGGTCCTCAGTGTTGTGAGAACGATGACTGGTTAAAATTTTTGGTGGTTTCTTGTTCAGTCCATAGGCCTACATCATGTGGCAAACCGGTGAGCATGTGGCTCTATTAGTATAGGAGATACCTGAAAACATATCACACTTTTCATCATAGTGCTTTTACCAATGCATAAAATGCATGGAGAAGTCATTTCGAATGACTGGTCCTCAGTGTTGTGAGAACGATGACTGGTTAAAATTTTTGGTGGTTTCTTGTTCAGTCCATAGGCCTACATCATGTGGCAAACCGGTGAGCATGTGGCTCTATTAGTATAGGAGATACCTGAAAACATATCACACTTTTCATCATAGTGCTTTTACCAATGCATAAAATGCATGGAGAAGTCATTTCGAATGACTGGTCCTCAGTGTTGTGAGAACGATGACTGGTTAAAATTTTTGGTGGTTTCTTGTTCAGTCCATAGGCCTACATCATGTGGCAAACCGGTGAGCATGTGGCTCTATTAGTATAGGAGATACCTGAAAACATATCACACTTTTCATCATAGTGCTTTTACCAATGCATAAAATGCATGGAGAAGTCATTTCGAATGACTGGTCCTCAGTGTTGTGAGAACGATGACTGGTTAAAATTTTTGGTGGTTTCTTGTTCAGTCCATAGGCCTACATCATGTGGCAAACCGGTGAGCATGTGGCTCTATTAGTATAGGAGATACCTGAAAACATATCACACTTTTCATCATAGTGCTTTTACCAATGCATAAAATGCATGGAGAAGTCATTTCGAATGACTGGTCCTCAGTGTTGTGAGAACGATGACTGGTTAAAATTTTTGGTGGTTTCTTGTTCAGTCCATAGGCCTACATCATGTGGCAAACCGGTGAGCATGTGGCTCTATTAGTATAGGAGATACCTGAAAACATATCACACTTTTCATCATAGTGCTTTTACCAATGCATAAAATGCATGGAGAAGTCATTTCGAATGACTGGTCCTCAGTGTTGTGAGAACGATGACTGGTTAAAATTTTTGGTGGTTTCTTGTTCAGTCCATAGGCCTACATCATGTGGCAAACCGGTGAGCATGTGGCTCTATTAGTATAGGAGATACCTGAAAACATATCACACTTTTCATCATAGTGCTTTTACCAATGCATAAAATGCATGGAGAAGTCATTTCGAATGACTGGTCCTCAGTGTTGTGAGAACGATGACTGGTTAAAATTTTTGGTGGTTTCTTGTTCAGTCCATAGGCCTACATCATGTGGCAAACCGGTGAGCATGTGGCTCTATTAGTATAGGAGATACCTGAAAACATATCACACTTTTCATCATAGTGCTTTTACCAATGCATAAAATGCATGGAGAAGTCATTTCGAATGACTGGTCCTCAGTGTTGTGAGAACGATGACTGGTTAAAATTTTTGGTGGTTTCTTGTTCAGTCCATAGGCCTACATCATGTGGCAAACCGGTGAGCATGTGGCTCTATTAGTATAGGAGATACCTGAAAACATATCACACTTTTCATCATAGTGCTTTTACCAATGCATAAAATGCATGGAGAAGTCATTTCGAATGACTGGTCCTCAGTGTTGTGAGAACGATGACTGGTTAAAATTTTTGGTGGTTTCTTGTTCAGTCCATAGGCCTACATCATGTGGCAAACCGGTGAGCATGTGGCTCTATTAGTATAGGAGATACCTGAAAACATATCACACTTTTCATCATAGTGCTTTTACCAATGCATAAAATGCATGGAGAAGTCATTTCGAATGACTGGTCCTCAGTGTTGTGAGAACGATGACTGGTTAAAATTTTTGGTGGTTTCTTGTTCAGTCCATAGGCCTACATCATGTGGCAAACCGGTGAGCATGTGGCTCTATTAGTATAGGAGATACCTGAAAACATATCACACTTTTCATCATAGTGCTTTTACCAATGCATAAAATGCATGGAGAAGTCATTTCGAATGACTGGTCCTCAGTGTTGTGAGAACGATGACTGGTTAAAATTTTTGGTGGTTTCTTGTTCAGTCCATAGGCCTACATCATGTGGCAAACCGGTGAGCATGTGGCTCTATTAGTATAGGAGATACCTGAAAACATATCACACTTTTCATCATAGTGCTTTTACCAATGCATAAAATGCATGGAGAAGTCATTTCGAATGACTGGTCCTCAGTGTTGTGAGAACGATGACTGGTTAAAATTTTTGGTGGTTTCTTGTTCAGTCCATAGGCCTACATCATGTGGCAAACCGGTGAGCATGTGGCTCTATTAGTATAGGAGATACCTGAAAACATATCACACTTTTCATCATAGTGCTTTTACCAATGCATAAAATGCATGGAGAAGTCATTTCGAATGACTGGTCCTCAGTGTTGTGAGAACCGATGACTGGTTAAAATTTTTGGTGGTTTCTTGTTCAGTCCATAGGCCTACATCATGTGGCAAACCGGTGAGCATGTGGCTCTATTAGTATAGGAGATACCTGAAAACATATCACACTTTTCATCATAGTGCTTTTACCAATGCATAAAATGCATGGAGAAGTCATTTCGAATGACTGGTCCTCAGTGTTGTGAGAACGATGACTGGTTAAAATTTTTGGTGGTTTCTTGTTCAGTCCATAGGCCTACATCATGTGGCAAACCGGTGAGCATGTGGCTCTATTAGTATAGGAGATACCTGAAAACATATCACACTTTTCATCATAGTGCTTTTACCAATGCATAAAATGCATGGAGAAGTCATTTCGAATGACTGGTCCTCAGTGTTGTGAGAACGATGACTGGTTAAAATTTTTGGTGGTTTCTTGTTCAGTCCATAGGCCTACATCATGTGGCAAACCGGTGAGCATGTGGCTCTATTAGTATAGGAGATACCTGAAAACATATCACACTTTTCATCATAGTGCTTTTACCAATGCATAAAATGCATGGAGAAGTCATTTCGAATGACTGGTCCTCAGTGTTGTGAGAACGATGACTGGTTAAAATTTTTGGTGGTTTCTTGTTCAGTCCATAGGCCTACATCATGTGGCAAACCGGTGAGCATGTGGCTCTATTAGTATAGGAGATACCTGAAAACATATCACACTTTTCATCATAGTGCTTTTACCAATGCATAAAATGCATGGAGAAGTCATTTCGAATGACTGGTCCTCAGTGTTGTGAGAACGATGACTGGTTAAAATTTTTGGTGGTTTCTTGTTCAGTCCATAGGCCTACATCATGTGGCAAACCGGTGAGCATGTGGCTCTATTAGTATAGGAGATACCTGAAAACATATCACACTTTTCATCATAGTGCTTTTACCAATGCATAAAATGCATGGAGAAGTCATTTCGAATGACTGGTCCTCAGTGTTGTGAGAACGATGACTGGTTAAAATTTTTGGTGGTTTCTTGTTCAGTCCATAGGCCTACATCATGTGGCAAACCGGTGAGCATGTGGCTCTATTAGTATAGGAGATACCTGAAAACATATCACACTTTTCATCATAGTGCTTTTACCAATGCATAAAATGCATGGAGAAGTCATTTCGAATGACTGGTCCTCAGTGTTGTGAGAACGATGACTGGTTAAAATTTTTGGTGGTTTCTTGTTCAGTCCATAGGCCTACATCATGTGGCAAACCGGTGAGCATGTGGCTCTATTAGTATAGGAGATACCTGAAAACATATCACACTTTTCATCATAGTGCTTTTACCAATGCATAAAATGCATGGAGAAGTCATTTCGAATGACTGGTCCTCAGTGTTGTGAGAACGATGACTGGTTAAAATTTTTGGTGGTTTCTTGTTCAGTCCATAGGCCTACATCATGTGGCAAACCGGTGAGCATGTGGCTCTATTAGTATAGGAGATACCTGAAAACATATCACACTTTTCATCATAGTGCTTTTACCAATGCATAAAATGCATGGAGAAGTCATTTCGAATGACTGGTCCTCAGTGTTGTGAGAACGATGACTGGTTAAAATTTTTGGTGGTTTCTTGTTCAGTCCATAGGCCTACATCATGTGGCAAACCGGTGAGCATGTGGCTCTATTAGTATAGGAGATACCTGAAAACATATCACACTTTTCATCATAGTGCTTTTACCAATGCATAAAATGCATGGAGAAGTCATTTCGAATGACTGGTCCTCAGTGTTGTGAGAACGATGACTGGTTAAAATTTTTGGTGGTTTCTTGTTCAGTCCATAGGCCTACATCATGTGGCAAACCGGTGAGCATGTGGCTCTATTAGTATAGGAGATACCTGAAAACATATCACACTTTTCATCATAGTGCTTTTACCAATGCATAAAATGCATGGAGAAGTCATTTCGAATGACTGGGTCCTCAGTGTTGTGAGAACGATGACTGGTTAAAATTTTTGGTGGTTTCTTGTTCAGTCCATAGGCCTACATCATGTGGCAAACCGGTGAGCATGTGGCTCTATTAGTATAGGAGATACCTGAAAACATATCACACTTTTCATCATAGTGCTTTTACCAATGCATAAAATGCATGGAGAAGTCATTTCGAATGACTGGTCCCTCAGTGTTGTGAGAACGATGACTGGTTAAAATTTTTGGTGGTTTCTTGTTCAGTCCATAGGCCTACATCATGTGGCAAACCGGTGAGCATGTGGCTCTATTAGTATAGGAGATACCTGAAAACATATCACACTTTTCATCATAGTGCTTTTACCAATGCATAAAATGCATGGAGAAGTCATTTCGAATGACTGGTCCTCAGTGTTGTGAGAACGATGACTGGTTAAAATTTTTGGTGGTTTCTTGTTCAGTCCATAGGCCTACATCATGTGGCAAACCGGTGAGCATGTGGCTCTATTAGTATAGGAGATACCTGAAAACATATCACACTTTTCATCATAGTGCTTTTACCAATGCATAAAATGCATGGAGAAGTCATTTCGAATGACTGGTCCTCAGTGTTGTGAGAACGATGACTGGTTAAAATTTTGGTGGTTTCTTGTTCAGTCCATAGGCCTACATCATGTGGCAAACCGGTGAGCATGTGGCTCTATTAGTATAGGAGATACCTGAAAACATATCACACTTTTCATCATAGTGCTTTTACCAATGCATAAAATGCATGGAGAAGTCATTTCGAATGACTGGTCCTCAGTGTTGTGAGAACGATGACTGGTTAAAATTTTGGTGGTTTCTTGTTCAGTCCATAGGCCTACATCATGTGGCAAACCGGTGAGCATGTGGCTCTATTAGTATAGGAGATACCTGAAAACATATCACACTTTTCATCATAGTGCTTTTACCAATGCATAAAATGCATGGAGAAGTCATTTCGAATGACTGGTCCTCAGTGTTGTGAGAACGATGACTGGTTAAAATTTTTGGTGGTTTCTTGTTCAGTCCATAGGCCTACATCATGTGGCAAACCGGTGAGCATGTGGCTCTATTAGTATAGGAGATACCTGAAAACATATCACACTTTTCATCATAGTGCTTTTACCAATGCATAAAATGCATGGAGAAGTCATTTCGAATGACTGGTCCTCAGTGTTGTGAGAACGATGACTGGTTAAAATTTTGGTGGTTTCTTGTTCAGTCCATAGGCCTACATCATGTGGCAAACCGGTGAGCATGTGGCTCTATTAGTATAGGAGATACCTGAAAACATATCACACTTTTCATCATAGTGCTTTTACCAATGCATAAAATGCATGGAGAAGTCATTTCGAATGACTGGTCCTCAGTGTTGTGAGAACGATGACTGGTTAAAATTTTTGGTGGTTTCTTGTTCAGTCCATAGGCCTACATCATGTGGCAAACCGGTGAGCATGTGGCTCTATTAGTATAGGAGATACCTGAAAACATATCACACTTTTCATCATAGTGCTTTTACCAATGCATAAAATGCATGGAGAAGTCATTTCGAATGACTGGTCCTCAGTGTTGTGAGAACGATGACTGGTTAAAATTTTTGGTGGTTTCTTGTTCAGTCCATAGGCCTACATCATGTGGCAAACCGGTGAGCATGTGGCTCTATTAGTATAGGAGATACCTGAAAACATATCACACTTTTCATCATAGTGCTTTTACCAATGCATAAAATGCATGGAGAAGTCATTTCGAATGACTGGTCCTCAGTGTTGTGAGAACGATGACTGGTTAAAATTTTTGGTGGTTTCTTGTTCAGTCCATAGGCCTACATCATGTGGCAAACCGGTGAGCATGTGGCTCTATTAGTATAGGAGATACCTGAAAACATATCACACTTTTCATCATAGTGCTTTTACCAATGCATAAAATGCATGGAGAAGTCATTTCGAATGACTGGTCCTCAGTGTTGTGAGAACGATGACTGGTTAAAATTTTTGGTGGTTTCTTGTTCAGTCCATAGGCCTACATCATGTGGCAAACCGGTGAGCATGTGGCTCTATTAGTATAGGAGATACCTGAAAACATATCACACTTTTCATCATAGTGCTTTTACCAATGCATAAAATGCATGGAGAAGTCATTTCGAATGACTGGTCCTCAGTGTTGTGAGAACGATGACTGGTTAAAATTTTTGGTGGTTTCCTTGTTCAGTCCATAGGCCTACATCATGTGGCAAACCGGTGAGCATGTGGCTCTATTAGTATAGGAGATACCTGAAAACATATCACACTTTTCATCATAGTGCTTTTACCAATGCATAAAATGCATGGAGAAGTCATTTCGAATGACTGGTCCTCAGTGTTGTGAGAACGATGACTGGTTAAAATTTTTGGTGGTTTCTTGTTCAGTCCATAGGCCTACATCATGTGGCAAACCGGTGAGCATGTGGCTCTATTAGTATAGGAGATACCTGAAAACTTATCACACTTTTCATCATAGTGCTTTTACCAATGCATAAAATGCATGGAGAAGTCATTTCGAATGACTGGTCCTCAGTGTTGTGAGAACGATGACTGGTTAAAATTTTTGGTGGTTTCTTGTTCAGTCCATAGGCCTACATCATGTGGCAAACCGGTGAGCATGTGGCTCTATTAGTATAGGAGATACCTGAAAACATATCACACTTTTCATCATAGTGCTTTTACCAATGCATAAAATGCATGGAGAAGTCATTTCGAATGACTGGTCCTCAGTGTTGTGAGAACGATGACTGGTTAAAATTTTTGGTGGTTTCTTGTTCAGTCCATAGGCCTACATCATGTGGCAAACCGGTGAGCATGTGGCTCTATTAGTATAGGAGATACCTGAAAACATATCACACTTTTCATCATAGTGCTTTTACCAATGCATAAAATGCATGGAGAAGTCATTTCGAATGACTGGTCCTCAGTGTTGTGAGAACGATGACTGGTTAAAATTTTTGGTGGTTTCTTGTTCAGTCCATAGGCCTACATCATGTGGCAAACTGGTGAGCATGTGGCTCTATTAGTATAGGAGATACCTGAAAACATATCACACTTTTCATCATAGTGCTTTTACCAATGCATAAAATGCATGGAGAAGTCATTTCGAATGACTGGTCCTCAGTGTTGTGAGAACGATGACTGGTTAAAATTTTTGGTGGTTTCTTGTTCAGTCCATAGGCCTACATCATGTGGCAAACCGGTGAGCATGTGGCTCTATTAGTATAGGAGATACCTGAAAACATATCACACTTTTCATCATAGTGCTTTTACCAATGCATAAAATGCATGGAGAAGTCATTTCGAATGACTGGTCCTCAGTGTTGTGAGAACGATGACTGGTTAAAATTTTTGGTGGTTTCTTGTTCAGTCCATAGGCCTACATCATGTGGCAAACCGGTGAGCATGTGGCTCTATTAATATAGGAGATACCTGAAAACATATCACACTTTTCATCATAGTGCTTTTACCAATGCATAAAATGCATGGAGAAGTCATTTCGAATGACTGGTCCTCAGTGTTGTGAGAACGATGACTGGTTAAAATTTTTGGTGGTTTCTTGTTCAGTCCATAGGCCTACATCATGTGGCAAACCGGTGAGCATGTGGCTCTATTAGTATAGGAGATACCTGAAAACATATCACACTTTTCATCATAGTGCTTTTACCAATGCATAAAATGCATGGAGAAGTCATTTCGAATGACTGGTCCTCAGTGTTGTGAGAACGATGACTGGTTAAAATTTTTGGTGGTTTCTTGTTCAGTCCATGGGCCTACATCATGTGGCAAACCGGTGAGCATGTGGCTCTATTAGTATAGGAGATACCTGAAAACATATCACACTTTTCATCATAGTGCTTTTACCAATGCATAAAATGCATGGAGAAGTCATTTCGAATGACTGGTCCTCAGTGTTGTGAGAACGATGACTGGTTAAAATTTTTGGTGGTTTCTTGTTCAGTCCATAGGCCTACATCATGTGGCAAACCGGTGAGCATGTGGCTCTATTAGTATAGGAGATACCTGAAAACATATCACACTTTTCATCATAGTGCTTTTACCAATGCATAAAATGCATGGAGAAGTCATTTCGAATGACTGGTCCTCAGTGTTGTGAGAACGATGACTGGTTAAAATTTTTGGTGGTTTCTTGTTCAGTCCATAGGCCTACATCATGTGGCAAACCGGTGAGCATGTGGCTCTATTAGTATAGGAGATACCTGAAAACATATCACACTTTTCATCATAGTGCTTTTACCAATGCATAAAATGCATGGAGAAGTCATTTCGAATGACTGGTCCTCAGTGTTGTGAGAACGATGACTGGTTAAAATTTTTGGTGGTTTCTTGTTCAGTCCATAGGCCTACATCATGTGGCAACCGGTGAGCATGTGGGCTCTATTAGTATAGGACGATTACCTGAAAACTATCACACTTTTCATCATAGTGCTTTTACCAATGCATAAAATGCATGGAGAAGTCATTTCGAATGACTGGTCCTCAGTGTTTTTGAGAACGATGACTGGTTAAAATTTTGGTGGTTTCTTGTTCAGTCCATAGGCCTACATCATGTGGCAAACCGGTGAGCATGTGGCTCTATTAGTATAGGAGATACCTGAAAACTTATCACACTTTTCATCATAGTGCTTTTACCAATGCATAAAATGCATGGAGAAGTCATTTCGAATGACTGGTCCTCAGTGTTGTGAGAACGATGACTGGTTAAAATTTTGGTGGTTTCTTGTTCAGTCCATAGGCCTACATCATGTGGCAAACCGTGAGCATGTGGCTCTATTAGTATAGGAGATACCTGAAAACTTATCACACTTTTCATCATAGTGCTTTTTACCAATGCATAAAATGCATGGAGAAGTCATTTCGAATGACTGGTCCTCAGTGTTGTGAGAACGATGACTGGTTAAAATTTTTGGTGGGTTCTTGTTCAGTCCATAGGCCTACATCATGTGGCAAACCGGTGAGCATGTGGCTCTATTAGTATAGGAGATACCTGAAAACATATCACACTTTTCATCATAGTGCTTTTACCAATGCATAAAATGCATGGAGAAGTCATTTCGAATGACTGGTCCTCAGTGTTGTGAGAACGATGACTGGTTAAAATTTTTGGTGGTTTCTTGTTCAGTCCATAGGCCTACATCATGTGGCAAACCGGTGAGCATGTGGCTCTATTAGTATAGGAGATACCTGAAAACATATCACACTTTTCATCATAGTGCTTTTACCAATGCATAAAATGCATGGAGAAGTCATTTCGAATGACTGGTCCTCAGTGTTGTGAGAACGATGACTGGTTAAAATTTTTGGTGGTTTCTTGTTCAGTCCATAGGCCTACATCATGTGGCAAACCGGTGAGCATGTGGCTCTATTAGTATAGGAGATACCTGAAAACATATCACACTTTTCATCATAGTGCTTTTACCAATGCATAAAATGCATGGAGAAGTCATTTCGAATGACTGGTCCTCAGTGTTGTGAGAACGATGACTGGTTAAAATTTTTGGTGGTTTTCTTGTTCAGTCCATAGGCCTACATCATGTGGCAAACCGGTGAGCATGTGGCTCTATTAGTATAGGAGATACCTGAAAACATATCACTTTTCATCATAGTGCTTTTACCAATGCATAAAATGCATGGAGAAGTCATTTCGAATGACTGGTCCTCAGTGTTGTGAGAACGATGACTGGTTAAAATTTTTGGTGGTTTCTTGTTCAGTCCATAGGCCTACATCATGTGCAAACCGGTGAGCATGTGGGCTCTATTAGTATAGGAGATACCTGAAAACTTATCACACTTTTCATCATAGTGCTTTTACCAATGCATAAAATGCATGGAGAAGTCATTTCGAATGACTGGTCCTCAGTGTTGTGAGAACGTGACTGGTTAAAATTTTTGGTGGTTTCTTGTTCACTCCATAGGCCTACATCATGTGGCAAACGGTGAGCATGTGGCTCTATTAGTATAGGAGATACCTGAAAACATATCACACTTTTCATCATAGTGCTTTTACCAATGCATAAATGCATGGAGAAGTCATTTCGAATGAATGGTCCTCAGTGTTGTGAGAACGATGACTGGTTAAAATTTTTGGTGGTTTCTTGTTCAGTCCATAGGCCTACATCATGTGGCAAACCGGTGAGCATGTGGCTCTATTAGTATAGGAGATACCTGAAAACATATCACACTTTTCATCATAGTGCTTTTACCAATGCATAAAATGCATGGAGAAGTCATTTCGAATGACTGGTCCTCAGTGTTGTGAGAACGATGACTGGTTAAAATTTTTGGTGGTTTCTTGTTCAGTCCATAGGCCTACATCATGTGGCAAACCGGTGAGCATGTGGCTCTATTAGTATAGGAGATACCTGAAAACATATCACACTTTTCATCATAGTGCTTTTACCAATGCATAAAATGCATGGAGAAGTCATTTCGAATGACTGGTCCTCAGTGTTGTGAGAACGATGACTGGTTAAAATTTTTGGTGGTTTCTTGTTCAGTCCATAGGCCTACATCATGTGGCAAACCTGGTGAGCATGTGGCTCTATTAGTATAGGAGATACCTGAAAACATATCACACTTTTCATCATAGTGCTTTTACCAATGCATAAAATGCATGGAGAAGTCATTTCGAATGACTGGTCCTCAGTGTTGTGAGAACGATGCCTGGTTAAAATTTTTGGTGGTTTCTTGTTCAGTCCATAGGCCTACATCATGTGGCAAACCGGTGAGCATGTGGCTCTATTAGTATAGGAGATACCTGAAAACATATCACACTTTTCATCATAGTGCTTTTACCAATGCATAAAATGCATGGAGAAGTCATTTCGAATGACTGGTCCTCAGTGTTGTGAGAACGATGACTGGTTAAAATTTTTGGTGGTTTCTTGTTCAGTCCATAGGCCTACATCATGTGGCAAACCGGTGAGCATGTGGCTCTATTAGTATAGGAGATACCTGAAAACATATCACACTTTTCATCATAGTGCTTTTACCAATGCATAAAATGCATGGAGAAGTCATTTCGAATGACTGGTCCTCAGTGTTGTGAGAACGATGACTGGTTAAAATTTTTGGTGGTTTCTTGTTCAGTCCATAGGCCTACATCATGTGGCAAACCGGTGAGCATGTGGCTCTATTAGTATAGGAGATACCTGAAAACATATCACACTTTTCATCATAGTGCTTTTACCAATGCATAAAATGCATGGAGAAGTCATTTCGAGATGACTGGTCCTCAGTGTTGTGAGAACGATGACTGGTTAAAATTTTTGGTGGTTTCTTGTTCAGTCCATAGGCCTACATCATGTGGCAAACCGGTGAGCATGTGGCTCTATTAGTATAGGAGATACCTGAAAACATATCACACTTTTCATCATAGTGCTTTTACCAATGCATAAAATGCATGGAGAAGTCATTTCGAATGACTGGTCCTCAGTGTTGTGAGAACGATGACTGGTTAAAATTTTTGGTGGTTTCTTGTTCAGTCCATAGGCCTACATCATGTGGCAAACCGGTGAGCATGTGGCTCTATTAGTATAGGAGATACCTGAAAACATATCACACTTTTCATCATAGTGCTTTTACCAATGCATAAAATGCATGGAGAAGTCATTTCGAATGACTGGTCCTCAGTGTTGTGAGAACGATGACTGGGTTAAAATTTTTGGTGGTTTCTTGTTCAGTCCATAGGCCTACATCATGTGGCAAACCGGTGAGCATGTGGCTCTATTAGTATAGGAGATACCTGAAAACATATCACACTTTTCATCATGTGCTTTTACCAATGCATAAAATGCATGGAGAAGTCATTTCGAATGGACTGGTCCTCAGTGTTGTGAGAACGATGACTGGTTAAAATTTTTGGTGGTTTCTTGTTCAGTCCATAGGCCTACATCATGTGGCAAACCGTGAGCATGTGGCTCTATTAGTATAGGAGATACCTGAAAACATATCACACTTTTCATCATAGTGCTTTTACCAATGCATAAATGCATGGAGAAGTCATTTCGAATGACTGGTCCTCAGTGTTGTGAGAACGATGACTGGTTAAAATTTTGGTGGTTTCTTGTTCAGTCCATAGGCCTACCTCATGTGGCAAACCGGTGAGCATGTGGCTCTATTAGTATAGGAGATACCTGAAAACATATCACACTTTTCATCATAGTGCTTTTACCAATGCATAAAATGCATGGAGAAGTCATTTCGAATGACTGGTCCTCAGTGTTGTGAGAACGATGACTGGTTAAAATTTTTGGTGGTTTCTTGTTCAGTCCATAGGCCTACATCATGTGGCAAACCGGTGAGCATGTGGCTCTATTAGTATAGGAGATACCTGAAAACATATCACACTTTTCATCATAGTGCTTTTACCAATGCATAAAATGCATGGAGAAGTCATTTCGAATGACTGGTCCTCAGTGTTGTGAGAACGATGACTGGTTAAAATTTTTGGTGGTTTCTTGTTCAGTCCATAGGCCTACATCATGTGGCAAACCGGTGAGCATGTGGCTCTATTAGTATAGGAGATACCTGAAAACTTATCACACTTTTCATCATAGTGCTTTTACCAATGCATAAAATGCATGGAGAAGTCATTTCGAATGACTGGTCCTCAGTGTTGTGAGAACGATGACTGGTTAAAATTTTTGGTGGTTTCTTGTTCAGTCCATAGGCCTACATCATGTGGCAAACCGGTGAGCATGTGGCTCTATTAGTATAGGAGATACCTGAAAACATATCACACTTTTCATCATAGTGCTTTTACCAATGCATAAAATGCATGGAGAAGTCATTTCGAATGACTGGTCCTCAGTGTTGTGAGAACGATGACTGGTTAAAATTTTTGGTGGTTTCTTGTTCAGTCCATAGGCCTACATCATGTGGCAAACCGGTGAGCATGTGGCTCTATTAGTATAGGAGATACCTGAAAACATATCACACTTTTCATCATAGTGCTTTTACCAATGCATAAAATGCATGGAGAAGTCATTTCGAATGACTGGTCCTCAGTGTTGTGAGAACGATGACTGGTTAAAATTTTTGGTGGTTTCTTGTTCAGTCCATAGGCCTACATCATGTGGCAAACCGGTGAGCATGTGGCTCTATTAGTATAGGAGATACCTGAAAACATATCACACTTATCATCATAGTGCTTTTACCAATGCATAAAATGCATGGAGAAGTCATTTCGAATGACTGGTCCTCAGTGTTGTGAGAACGATGACTGGTTAAAATTTTTGGTGGTTTCTTGTTCAGTCCATAGGCCTACATCATGTGGCAAACCGG
The DNA here is from genome assembly GCF_032444005.1 of Ranitomeya imitator. Classification (NCBI taxonomy): domain Eukaryota; kingdom Metazoa; phylum Chordata; class Amphibia; order Anura; family Dendrobatidae; genus Ranitomeya; species Ranitomeya imitator. The sequence goes on from NW_027194548.1 coordinate 38,324, forward strand.
TGAGCATGTGGCTCTATTAGTATAGGAGATACCTGAAAACATATCACACTTTTCATCATAGTGCTTTTACCAATGCATAAAATGCATGGAGAAGTCATTTCGAATGACTGGTCCTCAGTGTTGTGAGAACGATGACTGGTTAAAATTTTTGGTGGTTTCTTGTTCAGTCCATAGGCCTACATCATGTGGCAAACCGGTGAGCATGTGGCTCTATTAGTATAGGAGATACCTGAAAACATATCACACTTTTCATCATAGTGCTTTTACCAATGCATAAAATGCATGGAGAAGTCATTTCGAATGGACTGGTCCTCAGTGTTGTGAGAACGATGACTGGTTAAAATTTTTGGTGGTTTCTTGTTCAGTCCATAGGCCTACATCATGTGGCAAACCGGTGAGCATGTGGCTCTATTAGTATAGGAGATACCTGAAAACTTATCACACTTTTCATCATAGTGCTTTTACCAATGCATAAAATGCATGGAGAAGGTCATTCGAATGGACTGGTCCTCAGTGTTGTGAGAACGATGACTGGTTAAAATTTTTGGTGGTTTCTTGTTCAGCTCCATAGGCCTACATCATGTGGCAAACCGGTGAGCATGTGGCTCTATTAGTATAGGAGATACCTGAAAACATATCACACTTTTCATCATAGTGCTTTTACCAATGCATAAAATGCATGGAGAAGTCATTTCGAATGAATGGTCCTCAGTGTTGTGAGAACGATGACTGGTTAAAATTTTTGGTGGTTTCTTGTTCAGTCCATAGGCCTACATCATGTGGCAAACCGGTGAGCATGTGGCTCTATTAGTATAGGAGATACCTGAAAACATATCACACTTTTCATCATAGTGCTTTTACCAATGCATAAAATGCATGGAGAAGTCATTTCGAATGACTGGTCCTCAGTGTTGTGAGAACGATGACTGGTTAAAATTTTTGGTGGTTTCTTGTTCAGTCCATAGGCCTACATCATGTGGCAAACCGGTGAGCATGTGGCTCTATTAGTATAGGAGATACCTGAAAACATATCACACTTTTCATCATAGTGCTTTTACCAATGCATAAAATGCATGGAGAAGTCATTTCGAATGACTGGTCCTCAGTGTTGTGAGAAAGATGACTGGTTAAAATTTTTGGTGGTTTCTTGTTCAGTCCATAGGCCTACATCATGTGGCAAACCGGTGAGCATGTGGCTCTATTAGTATAGGAGATACCTGAAAACATATCACACTTTTCATCATAGTGCTCTTACCAATGCATAAAATGCATGGAGAAGTCATTTCGAATGACTGGTCCTCAGTGTTGTGAGAACGATGACTGGTTAAAATTTTTGGTGGTTTCTTGTTCAGTCCATAGGCCTACATCATGTGGCAAACCGGTGAGCATGTGGCTCTATTAGTATAGGAGATACCTGAAAACATATCACACTTTTCATCATAGTGCTTTTACCAATGCATAAAATGCATGGAGAAGTCATTTCGAATGACTGGTCCTCAGTGTTGTGAGAACGATGACTGGTTAAAATTTTTGGTGGTTTCTTGTTCAGTCCATAGGCCTACATCATGTGGCAAACCGGTGAGCATGTGGCTCTATTAGTATAGGAGATACCTGAAAACTTATCACACTTTTCATCATAGTGCTTTTACCAATGCATAAAATGCATGGAGAAGTCATTTCGAATGACTGGTCCTCAGTGTTGTGAGAACGATGACTGGTTAAAATTTTGGTGGTTTCTTGTTCAGTCCATAGGCCTACATCATGTGGCAAACCGGTGAGCATGTGGCTCTATTAGTATAGGAGATACCTGAAAACATATCACACTTTTCATCATAGTGCTTTTACCAATGCATAAAATGCATGGAGAAGTCATTTCGAATGACTGGTCCTCAGTGTTGTGAGAACGATGACTGGTTAAAATTTTTGGTGGTTTCTTGTTCAGTCCATAGGCCTACATCATGTGGCAAACCGGTGAGCATGTGGCTCTATTAGTATAGGAGATACCTGAAAACATATCACACTTTTCATCATAGTGCTTTTACCAATGCATAAAATGCATGGAGAAGTCATTTCGAATGACTGGTCCTCAGTGTTGTGAGAACGATGACTGGTTAAAATTTTTGGTGGTTTCTTGTTCAGTCCATAGGCCTACATCATGTGGCAAACCGGTGAGCATGTGGCTCTATTAGTATAGGAGATACCTGAAAACATATCACACTTTTCATCATAGTGCTTTTACCAATGCATAAAATGCATGGAGAAGTCATTTCGAATGACTGGTCCTCAGTGTTGTGAGAACGATGACTGGTTAAAATTTTTGGTGGTTTCTTGTTCAGTCCATAGGCCTACATCATGTGGCAAACCGGTGAGCATGTGGCTCTATTAGTATAGGAGATACCTGAAAACATATCACACTTTTCATCATAGTGCTTTTACCAATGCATAAAATGCATGGAGAAGTCATTTCGAATGACTGGTCCTCAGTGTTGTGAGAACGATGACTGGTTAAAATTTTTGGTGGTTTCTTGTTCAGTCCATAGGCCTACATCATGTGGCAAACCGGTGAGCATGTGGCTCTATTAGTATAGGAGATACCTGAAAACATATCACACTTTTCATCATAGTGCTTGTACCAATGCATAAAATGCATGGAGAAGTCATTTCGAATGACTGGTCCTCAGTGTTGTGAGAACGATGACTGGTTAAAATTTTTGGTGGTTTCTTGTTCAGTCCATAGGCCTACATCATGTGGCAAACCGGTGAGCATGTGGCTCTATTAGTATAGGAGATACCTGAAAACATATCACACTTTTCATCATAGTGCTTTTACCAATGCATAAAATGCATGGAGAAGTCATTTCGAATGACTGGTCCTCAGTGTTGTGAGAACGATGACTGGTTAAAATTTTTGGTGGTTTCTTGTTCAGTCCATAGGCCTACATCATGTGGCAAACCGGTGAGCATGTGGCTCTATTAGTATAGGAGATACCTGAAAACATATCACACTTTTCATCATAGTGCTTTTACCAATGCATAAAATGCATGGAGAAGTCATTTCGAATGACTGGTCCTCAGTGTTGTGAGAACGATGACTGGTTAAAATTTTTGGTGGTTTCTTGTTCAGTCCATAGGCCTACATCATGTGGCAAACCGGTGAGCATGTGGCTCTATTAGTATAGGAGATACCTGAAAACTTATCACACTTTTCATCATAGTGCTTTTACCAATGCATAAAATGCATGGAGAAGTCATTTCGAATGACTGGTCCTCAGTGTTGTGAGAACGATGACTGGTTAAAATTTTTGGTGGTTTCTTGTTCACTCCATAGGCCTACATCATGTGGCAAACCGGTGAGCATGTGGCTCTATTAGTATAGGAGATACCTGAAAACATATCACACTTTTCATCATAGTGCTTTTACCAATGCATAAAATGCATGGAGAAGTCATTTCGAATGAATGGTCCTCAGTGTTGTGAGAACGATGACTGGTTAAAATTTTTGGTGGTTTCTTGTTCAGTCCATAGGCCTACATCATGTGGCAAACCGGTGAGCATGTGGCTCTATTAGTATAGGAGATACCTGAAAACATATCACACTTTTCATCATAGTGCTTTTACCAATGCATAAAATGCATGGAGAAGTCATTTCGAATGACTGGTCCTCAGTGTTGTGAGAACGATGACTGGTTAAAATTTTTGGTGGTTTCTTGTTCAGTCCATAGGCCTACATCATGTGGCAAACCGGTGAGCATGTGGCTCTATTAGTATAGGAGATACCTGAAAACATATCACACTTTTCATCATAGTGCTTTTACCAATGCATAAAATGCATGGAGAAGTCATTTCGAATGACTGGTCCTCAGTGTTGTGAGAACGATGACTGGTTAAAATTTTTGGTGGTTTCTTGTTCAGTCCATAGGCCTACATCATGTGGCAAACCGGTGAGCATGTGGCTCTATTAGTATAGGAGATACCTGAAAACATATCACACTTTTCATCATAGTGCTTTTACCAATGCATAAAATGCATGGAGAAGTCATTTCGAATGACTGGTCCTCAGTGTTGTGAGAATGATGACTGGTTAAAATTTTTGGTGGTTTCTTGTTCAGTCCATAGGCCTACATCATGTGGCAAACCGGTGAGCATGTGGCTCTATTAGTATAGGAGATACCTGAAAACATATCACACTTTTCATCATAGTGCTTTTACCAATACATAAAATGCATGGAGAAGTCATTTCGAATGACTGGTCCTCAGTGTTGTGAGAACAATGACTGGTTAAAATTTTTGGTGGTTTCTTGTTCAGTCCATAGACCTACATCATGTGGCAAACCGGTGAGCAATGTGGCTCTGTTAGTATAGGAGATACCTGAAAACATATCACACTTTTCATCATAGTGCTTTTACCAATACATAAAATGCATGGAGAAGTCATTTCGAATGACTGGTCCTCAGTGTTGTGAGAACAATGACTGGTTAAAATTTTTGGTGGTTTCTTGTTCAGTCCATAGACCTACATCATGTGGCAAACCGGTGAGCAATGTGGCTCTATTAGTATAGGAGATACCTGAAAACATATCACACTTTTCATCATAGTGCTTTTAACCAATGCATAAAATGCATGGAGAAGTCATTTCGAATGACTGGTCCTCAGTGTTGTGAGAACGATGACTGGTTAAAATTTTTGGTGGTTTCTTGTTCAGTCCATAGGCCTACATCATGTGGCAAACCGGTGAGCATGTGGCTCTATTAGTATAGGAGATACCTGAAAACATATCACACTTTTCATCATAGTGCTTTTACCAATGCATAAAATGCATGGAGAAGTCATTTCGAATGACTGGTCCTCAGTGTTGTGAGAACGATGACTGGTTAAAATTTTTGGTGGTTTCTTGTTCAGTCCATAGGCCTACATCATGTGGCAAACCGGTGAGCATGTGGCTCTATTAGTATAGGAGATACCTGAAAACATATCACACTTTTCATCATAGTGCTTTTACCAATGCATAAAATGCATGGAGAAGACATTTCGAATGACTGGTCCTCAGTGTTGTGAGAACGATGACTGGTTAAAATTTTTGGTGGTTTCTTGTTCTGTCCATAGGCCTACATCATGTGGCAAACCGGTGAGCATGTGGCTCTATTAGTATAGGAGATACCTGAAAACATATCACACTTTTCATCATAGTGCTTTTACCAATGCATAAAATGCATGGAGAAGTCATTTCGAATGACTGGTCCTCAGTGTTGTGAGAACGATGACTGGTTAAAATTTTTGGTGGTTTCTTGTTCAGTCCATAGGCCTACATCATGTGGCAAACCGGTGAGCATGTGGCTCTATTAGTATAGGAGATACCTGAAAACATATCACACTTTTCATCATAGTGCTTTTACCAATGCATAAAATGCATGGAGAAGTCATTTCGAATGACTGGTCCTCAGTGTTGTGAGAACGATGACTGGTTAAAATTTTTGGTGGTTTCTTGTTCAGTCCATAGGCCTACATCATGTGGCAAACCGGTGAGCATGTGGCTCTATTAGTATAGGAGATACCTGAAAACATATCACACTTTTCATCATAGTGCTTTTACCAATGCATAAAATGCATGGAGAAGTCATTTCGAATGACTGGTCCTCAGTGTTGTGAGAACGATGACTGGTTAAAATTTTTGGTGGTTTCTTGTTCAGTCCATAGGCCTACATCATGTGGCAAACCGGTGAGCATGTGGCTCTATTAGTATAGGAGATACCTGAAAACATATCACACTTTTCATCATAGTGCTTTTACCAATGCATAAAATGCATGGAGAAGTCATTTCGAATGACTGGTCCTCAGTGTTGTGAGAACGATGACTGGTTAAAATTTTTGGTGGTTTCTTGTTCAGTCCATAGGCCTACATCATGTGGCAAACCGGTGAGCATGTGGCTCTATTAGTATAGGAGATACCTGAAAACATATCACACTTTTCATCATAGTGCTTTTACCAATGCATAAAATGCATGGAGAAGTCATTTCGAATGACTGGTCCTCAGTGTTGTGAGAACGATGACTGGTTAAAATTTTTGGTGGTTTCTTGTTCAGTCCATAGGCCTACATCATGTGGCAAACCGGTGAGCATGTGGCTCTATTAGTATAGGAGATACCTGAAAACATATCACACTTTTCATCATAGTGCTTTTACCAATGCATAAAATGCATGGAGAAGTCATTTCGAATGACTGGTCCTCAGTGTTGTGAGAACGATGACTGGTTAAAATTTTTGGTGGTTTCTTGTTCAGTCCATAGGCCTACATCATGTGGCAAACCGGTGAGCATGTGGCTCTATTAGTATAGGAGATACCTGAAAACATATCACACTTTTCATCATAGTGCTTTTACCAATGCATAAAATGCATGGAGAAGACATTTCGAATAGTCATTTCGAATGACTGGTCCTCAGTGTTGTGAGAACGATGACTGGTTAAAATTTTTGGTGGTTTCTTGTTCAGTCCATAGGCCTACATCATGTGGCAAACCGGTGAGCATGTGGCTCTATTAGTATAGGAGATACCTGAAAACATATCACACTTTTCATCATAGTGCTTTTACCAATGCATAAAATGCCATGGAGAAGTCATTTCGAATGACTGGTCCTCAGTGTTGTGAGAACGATGACTGGTTAAAATTTTTGGTGGTTTCTTGTTCAGTCCATAGGCCTACATCATGTGGCAAACCGGTGAGCATGTGGCTCTATTAGTATAGGAGATACCTGAAAACATATCACACTTTTCATCATAGTGCTTTTACCAATGCATAAAATGCATGGAGAAGTCATTTCGAATGACTGGTCCTCAGTGTTGTGAGAACGATGACTGGTTAAAATTTTTGGTGGTTTCTTGTTCAGTCCATAGGCCTACATCATGTGGCAAACCGGTGAGCATGTGGCTCTATTAGTATAGGAGATACCTGAAAACATATCACACTTTTCATCATAGTGCTTTTACCAATGCATAAAATGCATGGAGAAGTCATTTCGAATGACTGGTCCTCAGTGTTGTGAGAACGATGACTGGTTAAAATTTTTGGTGGTTTCTTGTTCAGTCCATAGGCCTACATCATGTGGCAAACCGGGTGAGCATGTGGCTCTATTAGTATAGGAGATACCTGAAAACATATCACACTTTTCATCATAGTGCTTTTACCAATGCATAAAATGCATGGAGAAGTCATTTCGAATGACTGGTCCTCAGTGTTGTGAGAACGATGACTGGTTAAAATTTTTGGTGGTTTCTTGTTCAGTCCATAGGCCTACATCATGTGGCAAACCGGTGAGCATGTGGCTCTATTAGTATAGGAGATACCTGAAAACATATCACACTTTTCATCATAGTGCTTTTACCAATGCATAAAATGCATGGAGAAGTCATTTCGAATGACTGGTCCTCAGTGTTGTGAGAACGATGACTGGTTAAAATTTTTGGTGGTTTCTTGTTCAGTCCATAGGCCTACATCATGTGGCAAACCGGTGAGCATGTGGCTCTATTAGTATAGGAGATACCTGAAAACATATCACCCTTTTCATCATAGTGCTTTTACCAATGCATAAAATGCATGGAGAAGTCATTTCGAATGACTGGTCCTCAGTGTTGTGAGAACGATGACTGGTTAAAATTTTTGGTGGTTTCTTGTTCAGTCCATAGGCCTACATCATGTGGCAAACCGGTGAGCATGTGGCTCTATTAGTATAGGAGATACCTGAAAACATATCACACTTTTCATCATAGTGCTTTTACCAATGCATAAAATGCATGGAGAAGTCATTTCGAATGACTGGTCCTCAGTGTTGTGAGAACGATGACTGGTTAAAATTTTGGTGGTTTCTTGTTCAGTCCATAGGCCTACATCATGTGGCAAACCGGTGAGCATGTGGCTCTATTAGTATAGGAGATACCTGAAAACATATCACACTTTTCATCATAGTGCTTTTACCAATGCATAAAATGCATGGAGAAGTCATTTCGAATGACTGGTCCTCAGTGTTGTGAGAACGATGACTGGTTAAAATTTTTGGTGGTTTCTTGTTCAGTCCATAGGCCTACATCATGTGGCAAAACCGGTGAGCAATGTGGCTCTATTAGTATAGGAGATACCTGAAAACATATCACACTTTTCATCATAGTGCTTTTTACCAATGCATAAAATGCATGGAGAAGTCATTTCGAATGACTGGTCCTCAGTGTTGTGAGAACGATGACTGGTTAAAATTTTTGGTGGTTTCTTGTTCAGTCCATAGGCCTACATCATGTGGCAAACCGGTGAGCATGTGGCTCTATTAGTATAGGAGATACCTGAAAACATATCACACTTTTCATCATAGTGCTTTTACCAATGCATAAAATGCATGGAGAAGTCATTTCGAATGACTGGTCCTCAGTGTTGTGAGAACGATGACTGGTTAAAATTTTTGGTGGTTTCTTGTTCAGTCCATAGGCCTACATCATGTGGCAAACCGGTGAGCATGTGGCTCTATTAGTATAGGAGATACCTGAAAACATATCACACTTTTCATCATAGTGCTTTTACCAATGCATAAAATGCATGGAGAAGTCATTTCGAATGACTGGTCCTCAGTGTTGTGAGAACGATGACTGGTTAAAATTTTTGGTGGTTTCTTGTTCAGTCCATAGGCCTACATCATGTGGCAAACCGGTGAGCATGTGGCTCTATTAGTATAGGAGATACCTGAAAACATATCACACTTTTCATCATAGTGCTTTTACCAATGCATAAAATGCATGGAGAAGTCATTTCGAATGACTGGTCCTCAGTGTTGTGAGAACGATGACTGGTTAAAATTTTTGGTGGTTTCTTGTTCAGTCCATAGGCCTACATCATGTGGCAAACCGGTGAGCATGTGGCTCTATTAGTATAGGAGATACCTGAAAACATATCACACTTTTCATCATAGTGCTTTTACCAATGCATAAAATGCATGGAGAAGTCATTTCGAATGACTGGTCCTCAGTGTTGTGAGAACGATGACTGGTTAAAATTTTTGGTGGTTTCTTGTTCAGTCCATAGGCCTACATCATGTGGCAAACCGGTGAGCATGTGGCTCTATTAGTATAGGAGATACCTGAAAACATATCACACTTTTCATCATAGTGCTTTTACCAATGCATAAAATGCATGGAGAAGTCATTTCGAATGACTGGTCCTCAGTGTTGTGAGAACGATGACTGGTTAAAATTTTTGGTGGTTTCTTGTTCAGTCCATAGGCCTACATCATGTGGCAAACCGGTGAGCATGTGGCTCTATTAGTATAGGAGATACCTGAAAACATATCACACTTTTCATCATAGTGCTTTTACCAATGCATAAAATGCATGGAGAAGTCATTTCGAATGACTGGTCCTCAGTGTTGTGAGAACGATGACTGGTTAAAATTTTTGGTGGTTTCTTGTTCAGTCCATAGGCCTACATCATGTGGCAAACCGGTGAGCATGTGGCTCTATTAGTATAGGAGATACCTGAAAACATATCACACTTTTCATCATAGTGCTTTTACCAATGCATAAAATGCATGGAGAAGTCATTTCGAATGACTGGTCCTCAGTGTTGTGAGAACGATGACTGGTTAAAATTTTTGGTGGTTTCTTGTTCAGTCCATAGGCCTACATCATGTGGCAAACCGGTGAGCATGTGGCTCTATTAGTATAGGAGATACCTGAAAACATATCACACTTTTCATCATAGTGCTTTTACCAATGCATAAAATGCATGGAGAAGTCATTTCGAATGACTGGTCCTCAGTGTTGTGAGAACGATGACTGGTTAAAATTTTTGGTGGTTTCTTGTTCAGTCCATAGGCCTACATCATGTGGCAAACCGGTGAGCATGTGGCTCTATTAGTATAGGAGATACCTGAAAACATATCACACTTTTCATCATAGTGCTTTTACCAATGCATAAAATGCATGGAGAAGTCATTTCGAATGACTGGTCCTCAGTGTTGTGAGAACGATGACTGGTTAAAATTTTTGGTGGTTTCTTGTTCAGTCCATAGGCCTACATCATGTGGCAAACCGGTGAGCATGTGGCTCTATTAGTATAGGAGATACCTGAAAACATATCACACTTTTCATCATAGTGCTTTTACCAATGCATAAAATGCATGGAGAAGTCATTTCGAATGACTGGTCCTCAGTGTTGTGAGAACGATGACTGGTTAAAATTTTTGGTGGTTTCTTGTTCAGTCCATAGGCCTACATCATGTGGCAAACCGGTGAGCATGTGGCTCTATTAGTATAGGAGATACCTGAAAACATATCACACTTTTCATCATAGTGCTTTTACCAATGCATAAAATGCATGGAGAAGTCATTTCGAATGACTGGTCCTCAGTGTTGTGAGAACGATGACTGGTTAAAATTTTTGGTGGTTTCTTGTTCAGTCCATAGGCCTACATCATGTGGCAAACCGGTGAGCATGTGGCTCTATTAGTATAGGAGATACCTGAAAACATATCACACTTTTCATCATAGTGCTTTTACCAATGCATAAAATGCATGGAGAAGTCATTTCGAATGACTGGTCCTCAGTGTTGTGAGAACGATGACTGGTTAAAATTTTTGGTGGTTTCTTGTTCAGTCCATAGGCCTACATCATGTGGCAAACCGGTGAGCATGTGGCTCTATTAGTATAGGAGATACCTGAAAACATATCACACTTTTCATCATAGTGCTTTTACCAATGCATAAAATGCATGGAGAAGTCATTTCGAATGACTGGTCCTCAGTGTTGTGAGAACGATGACTGGTTAAAATTTTTGGTGGTTTCTTGTTCAGTCCATAGGCCTACATCATGTGGCAAACCGGTGAGCATGTGGCTCTATTAGTATAGGAGATACCTGAAAACATATCACACTTTTCATCATAGTGCTTTTACCAATGCATAAAATGCATGGAGAAGTCATTTCGAATGACTGGTCCTCAGTGTTGTGAGAACGATGACTGGTTAAAATTTTTGGTGGTTTCTTGTTCAGTCCATAGGCCTACATCATGTGGCAAACCGGTGAGCATGTGGCTCTATTAGTATAGGAGATACCTGAAAACATATCACACTTTTCATCATAGTGCTTTTACCAATGCATAAAATGCATGGAGAAGTCATTTCGAATGACTGGTCCTCAGTGTTGTGAGAACGATGACTGGTTAAAATTTTTGGTGGTTTCTTGTTCAGTCCATAGGCCTACATCATGTGGCAAACCGGTGAGCATGTGGCTCTATTAGTATAGGAGATACCTGAAAACATATCACACTTTTCATCATAGTGCTTTTACCAATGCATAAAATGCATGGAGAAGTCATTTCGAATGACTGGTCCTCAGTGTTGTGAGAACGATGACTGGTTAAAATTTTTGGTGGTTTCTTGTTCAGTCCATAGGCCTACATCATGTGGCAAACCGGTGAGCATGTGGCTCTATTAGTATAGGAGATACCTGAAAACATATCACACTTTTCATCATAGTGCTTTTACCAATGCATAAAATGCATGGAGAAGTCATTTCGAATGACTGGTCCTCAGTGTTGTGAGAACGATGACTGGTTAAAATTTTTGGTGGTTTCTTGTTCAGTCCATAGGCCTACATCATGTGGCAAACCGGTGAGCATGTGGCTCTATTAGTATAGGAGATACCTGAAAACATATCACACTTTTCATCATAGTGCTTTTACCAATGCATAAAATGCATGGAGAAGTCATTTCGAATGACTGGTCCTCAGTGTTGTGAGAACGATGACTGGTTAAAATTTTTGGTGGTTTCTTGTTCAGTCCATAGGCCTACATCATGTGGCAAACCGGTGAGCATGTGGCTCTATTAGTATAGGAGATACCTGAAAACATATCACACTTTTCATCATAGTGCTTTTACCAATGCATAAAATGCATGGAGAAGTCATTTCGAATGACTGGTCCTCAGTGTTGTGAGAACGATGACTGGTTAAAATTTTTGGTGGTTTCTTGTTCAGTCCATAGGCCTACATCATGTGGCAAACCGGTGAGCATGTGGCTCTATTAGTATAGGAGATACCTGAAAACATATCACACTTTTCATCATAGTGCTTTTACCAATGCATAAAATGCATGGAGAAGTCATTTCGAATGACTGGTCCTCAGTGTTGTGAGAACGATGACTGGTTAAAATTTTTGGTGGTTTCTTGTTCAGTCCATAGGCCTACATCATGTGGCAAACCGGTGAGCATGTGGCTCTATTAGTATAGGAGATACCTGAAAACATATCACACTTTTCATCATAGTGCTTTTACCAATGCATAAAATGCATGGAGAAGTCATTTCGAATGACTGGTCCTCAGTGTTGTGAGAACGATGACTGGTTAAAATTTTTGGTGGTTTCTTGTTCAGTCCATAGGCCTACATCATGTGGCAAACCGGTGAGCATGTGGCTCTATTAGTATAGGAGATACCTGAAAACATATCACACTTTTCATCATAGTGCTTTTACCAATGCATAAAATGCATGGAGAAGTCATTTCGAATGACTGGTCCTCAGTGTTGTGAGAACGATGACTGGTTAAAATTTTTGGTGGTTTCTTGTTCAGTCCATAGGCCTACATCATGTGGCAAACCGGTGAGCATGTGGCTCTATTAGTATAGGAGATACCTGAAAACATATCACACTTTTCATCATAGTGCTTTTACCAATGCATAAAATGCATGGAGAAGTCATTTCGAATGACTGGTCCTCAGTGTTGTGAGAACGATGACTGGTTAAAATTTTTGGTGGTTTCTTGTTCAGTCCATAGGCCTACATCATGTGGCAAACCGGTGAGCATGTGGCTCTATTAGTATAGGAGATACCTGAAAACATATCACACTTTTCATCATAGTGCTTTTACCAATGCATAAAATGCATGGAGAAGTCATTTCGAATGACTGGTCCTCAGTGTTGTGAGAACGATGACTGGTTAAAATTTTTGGTGGTTTCTTGTTCAGTCCATAGGCCTACATCATGTGGCAAACCGGTGAGCATGTGGCTCTATTAGTATAGGAGATACCTGAAAACATATCACACTTTTCATCATAGTGCTTTTACCAATGCATAAAATGCATGGAGAAGTCATTTCGAATGACTGGTCCTCAGTGTTGTGAGAACGATGACTGGTTAAAATTTTTGGTGGTTTCTTGTTCAGTCCATAGGCCTACATCATGTGGCAAACCGGTGAGCATGTGGCTCTATTAGTATAGGAGATACCTGAAAACATATCACACTTTTCATCATAGTGCTTTTACCAATGCATAAAATGCATGGAGAAGTCATTTCGAATGACTGGTCCTCAGTGTTGTGAGAACGATGACTGGTTAAAATTTTTGGTGGTTTCTTGTTCAGTCCATAGGCCTACATCATGTGGCAAACCGGTGAGCATGTGGCTCTATTAGTATAGGAGATACCTGAAAACATATCACACTTTTCATCATAGTGCTTTTACCAATGCATAAAATGCATGGAGAAGTCATTTCGAATGACTGGTCCTCAGTGTTGTGAGAACGATGACTGGTTAAAATTTTTGGTGGTTTCTTGTTCAGTCCATAGGCCTACATCATGTGGCAAACCGGTGAGCATGTGGCTCTATTAGTATAGGAGATACCTGAAAACATATCACACTTTTCATCATAGTGCTTTTACCAATGCATAAAATGCATGGAGAAGTCATTTCGAATGACTGGTCCTCAGTGTTGTGAGAACGATGACTGGTTAAAATTTTTGGTGGTTTCTTGTTCAGTCCATAGGCCTACATCATGTGGCAAACCGGTGAGCATGTGGCTCTATTAGTATAGGAGATACCTGAAAACATATCACACTTTTCATCATAGTGCTTTTACCAATGCATAAAATGCATGGAGAAGTCATTTCGAATGACTGGTCCTCAGTGTTGTGAGAACGATGACTGGTTAAAATTTTTGGTGGTTTCTTGTTCAGTCCATAGGCCTACATCATGTGGCAAACCGGTGAGCATGTGGCTCTATTAGTATAGGAGATACCTGAAAACATATCACACTTTTCATCATAGTGCTTTTACCAATGCATAAAATGCATGGAGAAGTCATTTCGAATGACTGGTCCTCAGTGTTGTGAGAACGATGACTGGTTAAAATTTTTGGTGGTTTCTTGTTCAGTCCATAGGCCTACATCATGTGGCAAACCGGTGAGCATGTGGCTCTATTAGTATAGGAGATACCTGAAAACATATCACACTTTTCATCATAGTGCTTTTACCAATGCATAAAATGCATGGAGAAGTCATTTCGAATGACTGGTCCTCAGTGTTGTGAGAACGATGACTGGTTAAAATTTTTGGTGGTTTCTTGTTCAGTCCATAGGCCTACATCATGTGGCAAACCGGTGAGCATGTGGCTCTATTAGTATAGGAGATACCTGAAAACATATCACACTTTTCATCATAGTGCTTTTACCAATGCATAAAATGCATGGAGAAGTCATTTCGAATGACTGGTCCTCAGTGTTGTGAGAACGATGACTGGTTAAAATTTTTGGTGGTTTCTTGTTCAGTCCATAGGCCTACATCATGTGGCAAACCGGTGAGCATGTGGCTCTATTAGTATAGGAGATACCTGAAAACATATCACACTTTTCATCATAGTGCTTTTACCAATGCATAAAATGCATGGAGAAGTCATTTCGAATGACTGGTCCTCAGTGTTGTGAGAACGATGACTGGTTAAAATTTTTGGTGGTTTCTTGTTCAGTCCATAGGCCTACATCATGTGGCAAACCGGTGAGCATGTGGCTCTATTAGTATAGGAGATACCTGAAAACATATCACACTTTTCATCATAGTGCTTTTACCAATGCATAAAATGCATGGAGAAGTCATTTCGAATGACTGGTCCTCAGTGTTGTGAGAACGATGACTGGTTAAAATTTTTGGTGGTTTCTTGTTCAGTCCATAGGCCTACATCATGTGGCAAACCGGTGAGCATGTGGCTCTATTAGTATAGGAGATACCTGAAAACATATCACACTTTTCATCATAGTGCTTTTACCAATGCATAAAATGCATGGAGAAGTCATTTCGAATGACTGGTCCTCAGTGTTGTGAGAACGATGACTGGTTAAAATTTTTGGTGGTTTCTTGTTCAGTCCATAGGCCTACATCATGTGGCAAACCGGTGAGCATGTGGCTCTATTAGTATAGGAGATACCTGAAAACATATCACACTTTTCATCATAGTGCTTTTACCAATGCATAAAATGCATGGAGAAGTCATTTCGAATGACTGGTCCTCAGTGTTGTGAGAACGATGACTGGTTAAAATTTTTGGTGGTTTCTTGTTCAGTCCATAGGCCTACATCATGTGGCAAACCGGTGAGCATGTGGCTCTATTAGTATAGGAGATACCTGAAAACATATCACACTTTTCATCATAGTGCTTTTACCAATGCATAAAATGCATGGAGAAGTCATTTCGAATGACTGGTCCTCAGTGTTGTGAGAACGATGACTGGTTAAAATTTTTGGTGGTTTCTTGTTCAGTCCATAGGCCTACATCATGTGGCAAACCGGTGAGCATGTGGCTCTATTAGTATAGGAGATACCTGAAAACATATCACACTTTTCATCATAGTGCTTTTACCAATGCATAAAATGCATGGAGAAGTCATTTCGAATGACTGGTCCTCAGTGTTGTGAGAACGATGACTGGTTAAAATTTTTGGTGGTTTCTTGTTCAGTCCATAGGCCTACATCATGTGGCAAACCGGTGAGCATGTGGCTCTATTAGTATAGGAGATACCTGAAAACATATCACACTTTTCATCATAGTGCTTTTACCAATGCATAAAATGCATGGAGAAGTCATTTCGAATGACTGGTCCTCAGTGTTGTGAGAACGATGACTGGTTAAAATTTTTGGTGGTTTCTTGTTCAGTCCATAGGCCTACATCATGTGGCAAACCGGTGAGCATGTGGCTCTATTAGTATAGGAGATACCTGAAAACATATCACACTTTTCATCATAGTGCTTTTACCAATGCATAAAATGCATGGAGAAGTCATTTCGAATGACTGGTCCTCAGTGTTGTGAGAACGATGACTGGTTAAAATTTTTGGTGGTTTCTTGTTCAGTCCATAGGCCTACATCATGTGGCAAACCGGTGAGCATGTGGCTCTATTAGTATAGGAGATACCTGAAAACATATCACACTTTTCATCATAGTGCTTTTACCAATGCATAAAATGCATGGAGAAGTCATTTCGAATGACTGGTCCTCAGTGTTGTGAGAACGATGACTGGTTAAAATTTTTGGTGGTTTCTTGTTCAGTCCATAGGCCTACATCATGTGGCAAACCGGTGAGCATGTGGCTCTATTAGTATAGGAGATACCTGAAAACATATCACACTTTTCATCATAGTGCTTTTACCAATGCATAAAATGCATGGAGAAGTCATTTCGAATGACTGGTCCTCAGTGTTGTGAGAACGATGACTGGTTAAAATTTTTGGTGGTTTCTTGTTCAGTCCATAGGCCTACATCATGTGGCAAACCGGTGAGCATGTGGCTCTATTAGTATAGGAGATACCTGAAAACATATCACACTTTTCATCATAGTGCTTTTACCAATGCATAAAATGCATGGAGAAGTCATTTCGAATGACTGGTCCTCAGTGTTGTGAGAACGATGACTGGTTAAAATTTTTGGTGGTTTCTTGTTCAGTCCATAGGCCTACATCATGTGGCAAACCGGTGAGCATGTGGCTCTATTAGTATAGGAGATACCTGAAAACATATCACACTTTTCATCATAGTGCTTTTACCAATGCATAAAATGCATGGAGAAGTCATTTCGAATGACTGGTCCTCAGTGTTGTGAGAACGATGACTGGTTAAAATTTTTGGTGGTTTCTTGTTCAGTCCATAGGCCTACATCATGTGGCAAACCGGTGAGCATGTGGCTCTATTAGTATAGGAGATACCTGAAAACATATCACACTTTTCATCATAGTGCTTTTACCAATGCATAAAATGCATGGAGAAGTCATTTCGAATGACTGGTCCTCAGTGTTGTGAGAACGATGACTGGTTAAAATTTTTGGTGGTTTCTTGTTCAGTCCATAGGCCTACATCATGTGGCAAACCGGTGAGCATGTGGCTCTATTAGTATAGGAGATACCTGAAAACATATCACACTTTTCATCATAGTGCTTTTACCAATGCATAAAATGCATGGAGAAGTCATTTCGAATGACTGGTCCTCAGTGTTGTGAGAACGATGACTGGTTAAAATTTTTGGTGGTTTCTTGTTCAGTCCATAGGCCTACATCATGTGGCAAACCGGTGAGCATGTGGCTCTATTAGTATAGGAGATACCTGAAAACATATCACACTTTTCATCATAGTGCTTTTACCAATGCATAAAATGCATGGAGAAGTCATTTCGAATGACTGGTCCTCAGTGTTGTGAGAACGATGACTGGTTAAAATTTTTGGTGGTTTCTTGTTCAGTCCATAGGCCTACATCATGTGGCAAACCGGTGAGCATGTGGCTCTATTAGTATAGGAGATACCTGAAAACATATCACACTTTTCATCATAGTGCTTTTACCAATGCATAAAATGCATGGAGAAGTCATTTCGAATGACTGGTCCTCAGTGTTGTGAGAACGATGACTGGTTAAAATTTTTGGTGGTTTCTTGTTCAGTCCATAGGCCTACATCATGTGGCAAACCGGTGAGCATGTGGCTCTATTAGTATAGGAGATACCTGAAAACATATCACACTTTTCATCATAGTGCTTTTACCAATGCATAAAATGCATGGAGAAGTCATTTCGAATGACTGGTCCTCAGTGTTGTGAGAACGATGACTGGTTAAAATTTTTGGTGGTTTCTTGTTCAGTCCATAGGCCTACATCATGTGGCAAACCGGTGAGCATGTGGCTCTATTAGTATAGGAGATACCTGAAAACATATCACACTTTTCATCATAGTGCTTTTACCAATGCATAAAATGCATGGAGAAGTCATTTCGAATGACTGGTCCTCAGTGTTGTGAGAACGATGACTGGTTAACAATTTTTGGTGGTTTCTTGTTCAGTCCATAGGCCTACATCATGTGGCACACCGGTGAGCATGTGGCTCTATTAGTATAGGAGATACCTGAAAACATATCACACTTTTCATCATAGTGCTTTTACCAATGCATAAAATGCATGGAGAAGTCATTTCGAATGACTGGTCCTCAGTGTTGTGAGAACGATGACTGGTTAAAATTTTTGGTGGTTTCTTGTTCAGTCCATAGGCCTACATCATGTGGCAAACCGGTGAGCATGTGGCTCTATTAGTATAGGAGATACCTGAAAACATATCACACTTTTCATCATAGTGCTTTTACCAATGCATAAAATGCATGGAGAAGTCATTTCGAATGACTGGTCCTCAGTGTTGTGAGAACGATGACTGGTTAAAATTTTTGGTGGTTTCTTGTTCAGTCCATAGGCCTATATCATGTGGCAAACCGGTGAGCATGTGGCTCTATTAGTATAGGAGATACCTGAAAACATATCACACTTTTCATCATAGTGCTTTTACCAATGCATAAAATGCATGGAAAAGTCATTTCGAATGACTGGTCCTCAGTGTTGTGAGAACGATGACTGGTTAAAATTTTTGGTGGTTTCTTGTTCAGTCCATAGGCCTACATCATGTGGCAAACCGGTGAGCATGTGGCTCTATTAGTATAGGAGATACCTGAAAACATATCACACTTTTCATCATAGTGCTTTTACCAATGCATAAAATGCATGGAGAAGTCATTTCGAATGACTGGTCCTCAGTGTTGTGAGAACGATGACTGGTTAAATTTTTGGTGGTTTCTTGTTCAGTCCATAGGCCTACATCATGTGGCAAACGGTGAGCATGTGGCTCTATTAGTATAGGAGATACCTGAAAACATATCACACTTTTCATCATAGTGCTTTTACCAATGCATAAAATGCATGGAAAAAAGTCATTTCGAATGACTGGTCCTCAGTGTTGTGAGAACGATGACTGGTTAAAATTTTGGTGGTTTCTTGTTCAGTCCATAGGCCTACATCATGTGGCAAACCGGTGAGCATGTGGCTCTATTAGTATAGGAGATACCTGAAAACATATCACACTTTTCATCATAGTGCTTTTACCAATGCATAAAATGCATGGAGAAGTCATTTCGAATGACTGGTCCTCAGTGTTGTGAGAATGATGACTGGTTAAAATTTTTGGTGGTTTCTTGTTCAGTCCATAGGTCTACATCATGTGGCAAACCGGTGAGCATGTGGCTCTATTAGTATAGGAGATACCTGAAAACATATCACACTTTTCATCATAGTGCTTTTACCAATGCATAAAATGCATGGAGAAGTCATTTCGAATGACTGGTCCTCAGTGTTGTGAGAATGATGACTGGTTAAAATTTTTGGTGGTTTCTTGTTCAGTCCATAGGCCTACATCATGTGGCAAACCGGTGAGCATGTGGCTCTATTAGTATAGGAGATACCTGAAAACATATCACACTTTTCATCATAGTGCTTTTACCAATGCATAAAATGCATGGAGAAGTCATTTCGAATGACTGGTCCTCAGTGTTGTGAGAACGATGACTGGTTAAAATTTTTGGTGGTTTCTTGTTCAGTCCATAGGCCTAGATCATGTGGCAAACCGGTGAGCATGTGGCTCTATTAGTATAGGAGATACCTGAAAACATATCACACTTTTCATCATAGTGCTTTTTACCAATGCATAAAATGCATGGAAAAGTCATTTCGAATGACCTGGTCCTCAGTGTTGTGAGAACGATGACTGGTTAAAATTTTTGGTGGTTTCTTGTTCAGTCCATAGGCCTACATCATGTGGCAACACCGTGTGAGCATGTGGCTCTATTAGTATAGGAGATACCTGAAAACATATCACACTTTTCATCATAGTGCTTTTACCAATGCATAAAATGCATGGAGAAGTCATTTCGAATGACTGGTCCTCAGTGTTGTGAGAACGATGACTGGTTAAAATTTTTGGTGGTTTCTTGTTCAGTCCATAGGCCTACATCATGTGGCAAACCGGTGAGCATGTGGCTCTATTAGTATAGGAGATACCTGAAAACATATCACACTTTTCATCATAGTGCTTTTACCAATGCATAAAATGCATGGAGAAGTCATTTCGAATGACTGGTCCTCAGTGTTGTGAGAACGATGACTGGTTAAAATTTTTGGTGGTTTCTTGTTCAGTCCATAGGCCTACATCATGTGGCAAACCGGTGAGCATGTGGCTCTATTAGTATAGGAGATACCTGAAAACATATCACACTTTTCATCATAGTGCTTTTACCAATGCATAAAATGCATGGAGAAGTCATTTCGAATGACTGGTCCTCAGTGTTGTGAGAACGATGACTGGTTAAAATTTTTGGTGGTTTCTTGTTCAGTCCATAGGCCTACATCATGTGGCAAACCGGTGAGCATGTGGCTCTATTAGTATAGGAGATACCTGAAAACATATCACACTTTTCATCATAGTGCTTTTACCAATGCATAAAATGCATGGAGAAGTCATTTCGAATGACTGGTCCTCAGTGTTGTGAGAACGATGACTGGTTAAAATTTTTGGTGGTTTCTTGTTCAGTCCATAGGCCTACATCATGTGGCAAACCGGTGAGCATGTGGCTCTATTAGTATAGGAGATACCTGAAAACATATCACACTTTTCATCATAGTGCTTTTACCAATGCATAAAATGCATGGAGAAGTCATTTCGAATGACTGGTCCTCAGTGTTGTGAGAACGATGACTGGTTAAAATTTTTGGTGGTTTCTTGTTCAGTCCATAGGCCTACATCATGTGGCAAACCGGTGAGCATGTGGCTCTATTAGTATAGGAGATACCTGAAAACATATCACACTTTTCATCATAGTGCTTTTACCAATGCATAAAATGCATGGAGAAGTCATTTCGAATGACTGGTCCTCAGTGTTGTGAGAACGATGACTGGTTAAAATTTTTGGTGGTTTCTTGTTCAGTCCATAGGCCTACATCATGTGGCAAACCGGTGAGCATGTGGCTCTATTAGTATAGGAGATACCTGAAAACATATCACACTTTTCATCATAGTGCTTTTACCAATGCATAAAATGCATGGAGAAGTCATTTCGAATGACTGGTCCTCAGTGTTGTGAGAACGATGACTGGTTAAAATTTTTGGTGGTTTCTTGTTCAGTCCATAGGCCTACATCATGTGGCAAACCGGTGAGCATGTGGCTCTATTAGTATAGGAGATACCTGAAAACATATCACACTTTTCATCATAGTGCTTTTACCAATGCATAAAATGCATGGAGAAGTCATTTCGAATGACTGGTCCTCAGTGTTGTGAGAACGATGACTGGTTAAAATTTTTGGTGGTTTCTTGTTCAGTCCATAGGCCTACATCATGTGGCAAACCGGTGAGCATGTGGCTCTATTAGTATAGGAGATACCTGAAAACATATCACACTTTTCATCATAGTGCTTTTACCAATGCATAAAATGCATGGAGAAGTCATTTCGAATGACTGGTCCTCAGTGTTGTGAGAACGATGACTGGTTAAAATTTTTGGTGGTTTCTTGTTCAGTCCATAGGCCTACATCATGTGGCAAACCGGTGAGCATGTGGCTCTATTAGTATAGGAGATACCTGAAAACATATCACACTTTTCATCATAGTGCTTTTACCAATGCATAAAATGCATGGAGAAGTCATTTCGAATGACTGGTCCTCAGTGTTGTGAGAACGATGACTGGTTAAAATTTTTGGTGGTTTCTTGTTCAGTCCATAGGCCTACATCATGTGGCAAACCGGTGAGCATGTGGCTCTATTAGTATAGGAGATACCTGAAAACATATCACACTTTTCATCATAGTGCTTTTACCAATGCATAAAATGCATGGAGAAGTCATTTCGAATGACTGGTCCTCAGTGTTGTGAGAAACGATGACTGGTTAAAATTTTTGGTGGTTTCTTGTTCAGTCCATAGGCCTACATCATGTGGCAAACCGGTGAGCATGTGGCTCTATTAGTATAGGAGATACCTGAAAACATATCACACTTTTCATCATAGTGCTTTTACCAATGCATAAAATGCATGGAGAAGTCATTTCGAATGACTGGTCCTCAGTGTTGTGAGAACGATGACTGGTTAAAATTTTTGGTGGTTTCTTGTTCAGTCCATAGGCCTACATCATGTGGCAAACCGGTGAGCATGTGGCTCTATTAGTATAGGAGATACCTGAAAACATATCACACTTTTCATCATAGTGCTTTTACCAATGCATAAAATGCATGGAGAAGTCATTTCGAATGACTGGTCCTCAGTGTTGTGAGAACGATGACTGGTTAAAATTTTTGGTGGTTTCTTGTTCAGTCCATAGGCCTACATCATGTGGCAAACCGGTGAGCATGTGGCTCTATTAGTATAGGAGATACCTGACAAACATATCACACTTTTCATCATAGTGCTTTTACCAATGCATAAAATGCATGGAGAAGTCATTTCGAATGACTGGTCCTCAGTGTTGGATGAGAACGATGACTGGTTAAAATTTTTGGTGGTTTCTTCTTCAGTCCATAGGCCTACATCATGTGGCAAACCGGTGAGCATGTGGCTCTATTAGTATAGGAGATACCTGAAAACATATCACACTTTTCATCATAGTGCTTTTACCAATGCATAAAATGCATGGAGAAGTCATTTCGAATGACTGGTCCTCAGTGTTGTGAGAACGATGACTGGGTTAAAATTTTTTGGTGGTTTCTTGTTCAGTCCATAGGCCTACATCATGTGGCAAACCGGTGAGCATGTGGCTCTATTAGTATAGCGAGATACCTGAAAACATATCACACTTTTCATCATAGTGCTTTTACCAATGCATAAAATGCATGGAGAAGTCATTTCGAATGACTGGTCCTCAGTGTTGTGAGAACGATGACTGGTTAAAATTTTTGGTGGTTTCTTGTTCAGTCCATAGGGGCCTACATCATGTGGCAAACCGGTGAGCATGTGGCCTCTATTAGTATAGGAGATACCTGAAAACATATCACACTTTTCATCATAGTGCTTTTACAATGCATAAAAATGCATGGAGAAGGTCATTTCGAATGACTGGTCCTCAGTGTTGTGAGAACGATGACTGGTTAAAATTTTTGGTGGTTTTCTTGTTCAGTCCATAGGCCTACATCATGTGGCAAACCGGTGTGCATGTGGCTCTATTAGTATAGGAGATACCTGAAAAACATATCACACTTTTCATCATAGTGCTTTTACCAATGCATAAAATGCATGGAGAAGTCATTTCGAATGACTGGTCCTCAGTGTTGTGAGAACGATGACTGGTTAAAAATTTTTGGTGGTTTCTTGTTCAGTCCATAGGCCTACATCATGTGGCAAACCGGTGAGCATGTGGCTCTATTAGTATAGGAGATACCTGAAAACATATCACACTTTTCATCATAGTGCTTTTACCAATGCATAAAATGCATGGAGAAGTCATTTCGAATGACTGGTCCTCAGTGTTGTGAGAACGATGACTGGTTAAAATTTTTGGTGGTTTCTTGTTCAGTCCATAGGCCTACATCATGTGGCAAACCGGTGAGCATGTGGCTCTATTAGTATAGGAGATACCTGAAAAACATATCACACTTTTCATCATAGTGCTTTTACCAATGCATAAAATGCATGGAGAAGTCATTTCGAATGACTGGTCCTCAGTGTTGTGAGAACGATGACTGGTTAAAATTTTTGGTGGTTTCTTGGTTCAGTCCATAGGCCTACATCATGTGGCAAACCCGGTGAGCATGTGGCTCTATTAGTATAGGAGATACCTGAAAACATATCACACTTTTCATCATATTGCTTTTACCAATGCATAAAATGCATGGAGAAGTCATTTCGAATGACTGGTCCTCAGTGTTGTGAGAACGATGACTGGTTAAAATTTTTGGTGGTTTCTTGTTCAGGTCCATAGGCCTACATCATGGTGGCAAACCGGGTGAGCATGTGGCTCTATTAGTATAGGAGATACCTGAAAACATATCACACTTTTCATCATAGTGCTTTTACCAATGCATAAAATGCATGGAGAAGTCATTTCGAATGACTGGTCCTCAGTGTTGTGAGAATGATGACTGGTTAAAATTTTTGGTGGTTTCTTGTTCAGTCCCATAGGGCCTACATCATGTGGCAAACGCGGTGAGCATGTGGCTCTATTAGTATAGGAGATACCTGAAAACATATCACACTTTTCATCATAGTGCTTTTACCAATGCATAAAATGCATGGAGAAGTCATTTCGAATGACTGGTCCTCAGTGTTGTGAGAACGATGACTGGTTAAAATTTTTGGTGGTTTCTTGTTCAGTCCATAGGCCTACATCATGTGGCAAACCGGTGAGCATGTGGCTCTATAAGTATAGGAGATACCTGAAAACATATCACACTTTTCATCATAGTGCTTTTACCAATGCATAAAAATGCATGGAGAAGTCATTTCGAATGACTGGTCCTCAGTGTTGCTGAGAACGATGACTGGTTAAAATTTTTGGTGGTTTCTTGTTCAGTCCATAGGCCTACATCATGTGGCAAACCGGTGAGCATGTGGCTCTATTAGTATAGGAGATACCTGAAAACATATCACACTTTTTCATCATAGTGCTTTTACCAATGCATAAAATGCATGGAGAAGTCATTTCGAATGACTGGTCCTCAGTGTTGTGAGAACGATGACTGGTTAAAATTTTTGGTGGTTTCTTGTTCAGTCCATAGGCCTACATCATGTGGCAAACCGGTGAGCATGTGGCTCTATTAGTATAGGAGATACCTGAAAACATATCACACTTTTCATCATAGTGCTTTTACCAATGCATAAAATGCATGGAGAAAGTCATTTCGAATGACTGGTCCTCTCAGTGTTGTGAGAACGATGACTGGTTAAAATTTTTGGTGGTTTCTTGTTCAGTCCATAGGCCTTACATCATGTGGCAAACCGGTGAGCATGTGGCTCTATTAGTATAGGAGATACCTGAAAAACATATCACACTTTTCATCATAGTGCTTTTACCAATGCATAAAATGCATGGAGAAGTCATTTTCGAATGACTGGTCCTCAGTGTTGTGAGAACGATGACTGGTTAAAAATTTTTGGTGGTTTCTTGTTCAGTCCATAGGCCTACATCATGTGGCAAACCGGTGAGCATGTGGGCTCTATTAGTATAGGAGATACCTAGAAAACATATCACACTTTTCATCATAGTGCTTTTACCAATGCATAAAAATGCATGGAGAAGTCATTTCGAATGACTGGTCCTCAGTGTTTGTGAGAACGATGACTGGTTAAAATTTTTGGTGGTTTCTTGTTCAGTCCATAGGCCTACATCATGTGGCAAACCGGTGAGCATGTGGCTCTATTAGTATAGGAGATACCTGAAAACATATCACACTTTTCAATCATAGTGCTTTTACCAATGCATAAAATGCATGGAGAAGTCATTTCGAATGACTGGTCCTCAGTGTTGTGCAGAACGATGACTGGTTAAAATTTTTGTGGTGGTTTCTTGTTCAGTCCATAGGCCTACATCATGTGGCAAACCGGTGAGCATGTGGCTCTATTAGTATAGGAGATACCTGAAAAACATATCACACTTTTCATCATAGTGCTTTTACCAATGCATAAAATGCATGGAGAAAGTCATTTCGAATGACTGGTCCTCAGTGTTGTGAGAACGATGACTGGTTAAAATTTTTGGTGGTTTCTTGTTCAGTCCATAGGCCTACATCATGTGGCAAACCGGTGAGCATGTGGCTCTATTAGTATAGGAGATACCTGAAAACATATCACACTTTTCATCATAGTGCTTTTACCAATGCATAAAATGCATGGAGAAGTCATTTCGAATGACTGGTCCTCAGTGTTGTGAGAACGATGACTGGTTAAAATTTTTTGGTGGTTTCTTCTGTTCAGTCCATAGGCCTACATCATGTGGCAAACCGGTGAGCATGTGGCTCTATTAGTATAGGAGATACCTGAAAACATATCACACTTTTCATCATAGTGCTTTTACCAATGCATAAAATGCATGGAGAAGTCATTTCGAATGACTGGTCCTCAGTGTTGTGAGAACGATGACTGGTTAAAATTTTTGGTGGTTTCTTGTTCAGTCCATAGGCCTACATCATGTGGCAAACGGTGAGCATGTGGCTCTATTAGTATAGGAGATACCTGAAAACATATCACACTTTTCATCATAGTGCTTTTACCAATGCATAAAATGCATGGAGAAGTCATTTCGAAATGACTGGTCCTCAGTGTTGTGAGAACGATGACTGGTTAAAATTTTTGGTGGTTTCTTGTTCAGTCCATAGGCCTACATCATGTGGCAAACCGGTGAGCATGTGGCTCTATTAGTATAGGAGATACCTGAAAACATATCACACTTTTCATCATAGTGCTTTTACCAATGCATAAAATGCATGGAGAAGTCATTTCGAATGGACTGGTCCCTCAGTGTTGTGAGAACGATGACTGGTTAAAATTTTTTGGTGGTTTCTTGTTCAGTCCATTAGGCCTACATCATGTGGCAAACCGGTGAGCATGTGGCTCTATTAGTATAGGAGATACCTGAAAACATATCACACTTTCATCATAGTGCTTTTACCAATGCATAAAATGCATGGAGAAGTCATTTCGAATGACTGGTCCCTCAGTGTTGTTGAGAACGATGACTGGTTAAAATTTTTGGTGGTTTCTTGTTCAGTCATAGGCCTACATCATGTGGCAAACCGGTGAGCATGTGGCTCTATTAGTATAGGAGATACCTGAAAACATATCACACTTTTCATCATAGTGCTTTTACCAATGCATAAAATGCATGGAGAAGTCATTTCGAATGACTGGGTCCTTCAGTGTTGTGAGAACGATGACTGGTTAAAATTTTTGGTGGTTTCTTGTTCAGTCCATAGGCCTACATCATGTGGCAAACCGGTGAGCATGTGGCTCTATTAGTATAGGAGATACCTGAAAACATATCACACTTTTCATCATAGTGCTTTTACCAATGCATAAAATGCATGGAGAAGTCATTTCGAATGACTGGTCCTCAGTGTTGTGAGAACGATGGACTGGTTAAAATTTTGGTGGTTTCTTGTTCAGTCCATAGGCCTACATCATGTGGCAAACCGGTGAGCATGTGGCTCTATTTAGTATAGGAGATACCTGAAAACATATCACACTTTTCATCATAGTGGCTTTTACCAATGCATAAAATGCATGGAAGAAGTCATTTCGAATGACTGGGTCCTCAGTGTTGTGAGAACGATGACTGGTTAAAATTTTTGGTGGTTTCTTGTTCAGTCCATAGGCCTACATCATGTGGCAAACCCGGTGAGCATGTGGCTCTATTAGTATAGGAGATACCTGAAAACATATCACACTTTTCATCATAGTGCTTTTACCAATGCATAAAATGCATGGAGAAGTCATTTCGAATGACTGGTCCTCAGTGTTGTGAGAACGAATGACTGGTTAAAATTTTTGGTGGTTTCTTGTTCAGTCCATAGGCCTACATCATGTGGCAAACCGGTGAGCATGTGGCTCTATTAGTATAGGAGATACCAGAAAACATATCACACTTTTCATCATAGTGCTTTTACAATGCATAAAATGCATGGAGAAGTCATTTCGAATGACTGGTCCTCAGTGTTGTGAGAACGATGACTGGTTAAAATTTTTGGTGGTTTCTTGTTCAGTCCATAGGCCTACATCATGTGGCAAACCGGTGAGCATGTGGCTCTATTAGTATAGGAGATACCTGAAAACATATCACACTTTTCATCATAGTGCTTTTTACCAATGCATAAAATGCATGGAGAAGTCATTTCGAATGACTGGTCCTCAGTGTTGTGAGAACGATGACTGGTTAAAATTTTTGGTGGTTTCTTGTTCAGTCCATAGGCCTACATCATGTGGCAAACCGGTGAGCATGTGGCTCTATTAGTATAGGAGATACCTGAAAACATATCACACTTTTCATCATAGTGCTTTTACCAATGCATAAAATGCATGGAGAAGTCATTTCGAATGACTGGTCCTCAGTGTTGTGAGAACTGATGACTGGTTAAAATTTTTGGTGGTTTCTTGTTCAGTCCATAGGCCTACATCATGTGGCAAACCGGTGAGCATGTGGCTCTATTAGTATAGGAGATACCTGAAAACATATCACACTTTTCATCATAGTGCTTTTACCAATGCATAAAATGCATGGAGAAGTCATTTCGAATGACTGGTCCTCAGTGTTGTGAGAACGATGACTGGTTAAAATTTTTGGTGGTTTCTTGTTCAGTCCATAGGCCTACATCATGTGGCAAACCGGTGAGCATGTGGGCTCTATTAGTATAGGAGATACCTGAAAACATATCACACTTTTCATCATAGTGCTTTTACCAATGCATAAAATGCATGGAGAAGTCATTTCGAATGACTGGTCCTCAGTGTTGTGAGAACGATGACTGGTTAAAATTTTTGGTGGTTTCTTGTTCAGTCCCATAGGCCTACATCATGTGGCAAACCGGTGAGCATGTGGCTCTATTAGTATAGGAGATACCTGAAAACATATCACACTTTTCATCATAGTGCTTTTACCAATGCATAAAATGCATGGAGAAGTCATTTCGAATGACTGGTCCTCAGTGTTGTGAGAACGATGACTGGTTAAAATTTTGGTGGTTTCTTGTTCAGTCCATAGGCCTACATCATGTGGCAAACCGGTGAGCATGTGGCTCTATTAGTATAGGAGATACCTGAAAACATATCACACTTTTCATCATAGTGCTTTTACCAATGCATAAAATGCATGGAGAAGTCATTTCGAATGACTGGTCCTCAGTGTTGTGAGAACGATGACTGGTTAAATTTTTGGTGGTTTCTTGTTCAGTCCATAGGCCCTACATCATGTGGCAAACCGGTGAGCATGGTGGCTCTATTAGTATAGGGAGATACCAGAAAACATATCACACTTGATCATCATAGTGCTTTTACCAATGCATAAAATGCATGGAGAAGTCATTTCGAATGACTGGTCCTCAGTGTTGTGAGAACGATGACTGGTTAAAATTTTTGGTGGTTTCTTGTTCAGTCCATAGGCCTACATCATGTGGCAAACCGGTGAGCATGTGGCTCTATTAGTATAGGAGATACCTGAAAACATATCACACTTTTCATCATAGTGCTTTTACCAATGCATAAAATGCATGGAGAAGTCATTTCGAATGACTGGTCCTCAGTGTTGTGAGAACGATGACTGGTTAAAATTTTTGGTGGTTTCTTGTTCAGTCCATAGGCCTACATCATGTGGCAAACCGGTGAGCATGTGGCTCTATTAGTATAGGAGATACCTGAAAACATATCACACTTTTCATCATAGTGCTTTTACCAATGCATAAAATGCATGGAGAAGTCATTTCGAATGACTGGTCCTCAGTGTTGTGAGAACGATGACTGGTTAAAATTTTTGGTGGTTTCTTGTTCAGTCCATAGGCCTACATCATGTGGCAAACCGGTGAGCATGTGGCTCTATTAGTATAGGAGATACCTGAAAACATATCACACTTTTCATCATAGTGCTTTTACCAATGCATAAAATGCATGGAGAAGTCATTTCGAATGACTGGTCCTCAGTGTTGTGAGAACGATGACTGGTTAAAATTTTTGGTGGTT
Organism: Ranitomeya imitator; assembly: GCF_032444005.1. Taxonomy (NCBI): domain Eukaryota; kingdom Metazoa; phylum Chordata; class Amphibia; order Anura; family Dendrobatidae; genus Ranitomeya; species Ranitomeya imitator. Next base: position 68,120 of record NW_027194548.1, read on the forward strand.
TCTTGTTCAGTCCATAGGCCTACATCATGTGGCAAACCGGTGAGCATGTGGCTCTATTAGTATAGGAGATACCTGAAAACATATCACACTTTTCATCATAGTGCTTTTACCAATGCATAAAATGCATGGAGAAGTCATTTCGAATGACTGGTCCTCAGTGTTGTGAGAACGATGACTGGTTAAAATTTTTGGTGGTTTCTTGTTCAGTCCATAGGCCTACATCATGTGGCAAACCGGTGAGCATGTGGCTCTATTAGTATAGGAGATACCTGAAAACATATCACACTTTTCATCATAGTGCTTTTACCAATGCATAAAATGCATGGAGAAGTCATTTCGAATGACTGGTCCTCAGTGTTGTGAGAACGATGACTGGTTAAAATTTTTGGTGGTTTCTTGTTCAGTCCATAGGCCTACATCATGTGGCAAACCGGTGAGCATGTGGCTCTATTAGTATAGGAGATACCTGAAAACATATCACACTTTTCATCATAGTGCTTTTACCAATGCATAAAATGCATGGAGAAGTCATTTCGAATGACTGGTCCTCAGTGTTGTGAGAACGATGACTGGTTAAAATTTTTGGTGGTTTCTTGTTCAGTCCATAGGCCTACATCATGTGGCAAACCGGTGAGCATGTGGCTCTATTAGTATAGGAGATACCTGAAAACATATCACACTTTTCATCATAGTGCTTTTACCAATGCATAAAATGCATGGAGAAGTCATTTCGAATGACTGGTCCTCAGTGTTGTGAGAACGATGACTGGTTAAAATTTTTGGTGGTTTCTTGTTCAGTCCATAGGCCTACATCATGTGGCAAACCGGTGAGCATGTGGCTCTATTAGTATAGGAGATACCTGAAAACATATCACACTTTTCATCATAGTGCTTTTACCAATGCATAAAATGCATGGAGAAGTCATTTCGAATGACTGGTCCTCAGTGTTGTGAGAACGATGACTGGTTAAAATTTTTGGTGGTTTCTTGTTCAGTCCATAGGCCTACATCATGTGGCAAACCGGTGAGCATGTGGCTCTATTAGTATAGGAGATACCTGAAAACATATCACACTTTTCATCATAGTGCTTTTACCAATGCATAAAATGCATGGAGAAGTCATTTCGAATGACTGGTCCTCAGTGTTGTGAGAACGATGACTGGTTAAAATTTTTGGTGGTTTCTTGTTCAGTCCATAGGCCTACATCATGTGGCAAACCGGTGAGCATGTGGCTCTATTAGTATAGGAGATACCTGAAAACATATCACACTTTTCATCATAGTGCTTTTACCAATGCATAAAATGCATGGAGAAGTCATTTCGAATGACTGGTCCTCAGTGTTGTGAGAACGATGACTGGTTAAAATTTTTGGTGGTTTCTTGTTCAGTCCATAGGCCTACATCATGTGGCAAACCGGTGAGCATGTGGCTCTATTAGTATAGGAGATACCTGAAAACATATCACACTTTTCATCATAGTGCTTTTACCAATGCATAAAATGCATGGAGAAGTCATTTCGAATGACTGGTCCTCAGTGTTGTGAGAACGATGACTGGTTAAAATTTTTGGTGGTTTCTTGTTCAGTCCATAGGCCTACATCATGTGGCAAACCGGTGAGCATGTGGCTCTATTAGTATAGGAGATACCTGAAAACATATCACACTTTTCATCATAGTGCTTTTACCAATGCATAAAATGCATGGAGAAGTCATTTCGAATGACTGGTCCTCAGTGTTGTGAGAACGATGACTGGTTAAAATTTTTGGTGGTTTCTTGTTCAGTCCATAGGCCTACATCATGTGGCAAACCGGTGAGCATGTGGCTCTATTAGTATAGGAGATACCTGAAAACATATCACACTTTTCATCATAGTGCTTTTACCAATGCATAAAATGCATGGAGAAGTCATTTCGAATGACTGGTCCTCAGTGTTGTGAGAACGATGACTGGTTAAAATTTTTGGTGGTTTCTTGTTCAGTCCATAGGCCTACATCATGTGGCAAACCGGTGAGCATGTGGCTCTATTAGTATAGGAGATACCTGAAAACATATCACACTTTTCATCATAGTGCTTTTACCAATGCATAAAATGCATGGAGAAGTCATTTCGAATGACTGGTCCTCAGTGTTGTGAGAACGATGACTGGTTAAAATTTTTGGTGGTTTCTTGTTCAGTCCATAGGCCTACATCATGTGGCAAACCGGTGAGCATGTGGCTCTATTAGTATAGGAGATACCTGAAAACATATCACACTTTTCATCATAGTGCTTTTACCAATGCATAAAATGCATGGAGAAGTCATTTCGAATGACTGGTCCTCAGTGTTGTGAGAACGATGACTGGTTAAAATTTTTGGTGGTTTCTTGTTCAGTCCATAGGCCTACATCATGTGGCAAACCGGTGAGCATGTGGCTCTATTAGTATAGGAGATACCTGAAAACATATCACACTTTTCATCATAGTGCTTTTACCAATGCATAAAATGCATGGAGAAGTCATTTCGAATGACTGGTCCTCAGTGTTGTGAGAACGATGACTGGTTAAAATTTTTGGTGGTTTCTTGTTCAGTCCATAGGCCTACATCATGTGGCAAACCGGTGAGCATGTGGCTCTATTAGTATAGGAGATACCTGAAAACATATCACACTTTTCATCATAGTGCTTTTACCAATGCATAAAATGCATGGAGAAGTCATTTCGAATGACTGGTCCTCAGTGTTGTGAGAACGATGACTGGTTAAAATTTTTGGTGGTTTCTTGTTCAGTCCATAGGCCTACATCATGTGGCAAACCGGTGAGCATGTGGCTCTATTAGTATAGGAGATACCTGAAAACATATCACACTTTTCATCATAGTGCTTTTACCAATGCATAAAATGCATGGAGAAGTCATTTCGAATGACTGGTCCTCAGTGTTGTGAGAACGATGACTGGTTAAAATTTTTGGTGGTTTCTTGTTCAGTCCATAGGCCTACATCATGTGGCAAACCGGTGAGCATGTGGCTCTATTAGTATAGGAGATACCTGAAAACATATCACACTTTTCATCATAGTGCTTTTACCAATGCATAAAATGCATGGAGAAGTCATTTCGAATGACTGGTCCTCAGTGTTGTGAGAACGATGACTGGTTAAAATTTTTGGTGGTTTCTTGTTCAGTCCATAGGCCTACATCATGTGGCAAACCGGTGAGCATGTGGCTCTATTAGTATAGGAGATACCTGAAAACATATCACACTTTTCATCATAGTGCTTTTACCAATGCATAAAATGCATGGAGAAGTCATTTCGAATGACTGGTCCTCAGTGTTGTGAGAACGATGACTGGTTAAAATTTTTGGTGGTTTCTTGTTCAGTCCATAGGCCTACATCATGTGGCAAACCGGTGAGCATGTGGCTCTATTAGTATAGGAGATACCTGAAAACATATCACACTTTTCATCATAGTGCTTTTACCAATGCATAAAATGCATGGAGAAGTCATTTCGAATGACTGGTCCTCAGTGTTGTGAGAACGATGACTGGTTAAAATTTTTGGTGGTTTCTTGTTCAGTCCATAGGCCTACATCATGTGGCAAACCGGTGAGCATGTGGCTC
>NW_027194549.1:0-53349 GCF_032444005.1 Ranitomeya imitator
GGTGGTTTCTTGTTCAGTCCATAGGCCTACATCATGTGGCAAACCGGTGAGCATGTGGCTCTATTAGTATAGGAGATACCTGAAAACATATCACACTTTTCATCATAGTGCTTTTACCAATGCATAAAATGCATGGAGAAGTCATTTCGAATGACTGGTCCTCAGTGTTGTGAGAACGATGACTGGTTAAAATTTTTGGTGGTTTCTTGTTCAGTCCATAGGCCTACATCATGTGGCAAACCGGTGAGCATGTGGCTCTATTAGTATAGGAGATACCTGAAAACATATCACACTTTTCATCATAGTGCTTTTACCAATGCATAAAATGCATGGAGAAGTCATTTCGAATGACTGGTCCTCAGTGTTGTGAGAACGATGACTGGTTAAAATTTTTGGTGGCTTCTTGTTCAGTCCATAGGCCTACATCATGTGGCAAACCGGTGAGCATGTGGCTCTATTAGTATAGGAGATACCTGAAAACATATCACACTTTTCATCATAGTGCTTTTACCAATGCATAAAATGCATGGAGAAGTCATTTCGAATGACTGGTCCTCAGTGTTGTGAGAACGATGACTGGTTAAAATTTTTGGTGGTTTCTTGTTCAGTCCATAGGCCTACATCATGTGGCAAACCGGTGAGCATGTGGCTCTATTAGTATACGAGATACCTGAAAACATATCACACTTTTTATCATAGTGCTTTTACCAATGCATAAAATGCATGGAGAAGTCATTTCGAATGACTGGTCCTCAGTGTTGTGAGAACGATGACTGGTTAAAATTTTTGGTGGTTTCTTGTTCAGTCCATAGGCCTACATCATGTGGCAAACCGGTGAGCATGTGGCTCTATTAGTATAGGAGATACCTGAAAACATATCACACTTTTCATCATAGTGCTTTTACCAATGCATAAAATGCATGGAGAAGTCATTTCGAATGACTGGTCCTCAGTGTTGTGAGAACGATGACTGGTTAAAATTTTTGGTGGTTTCTTGTTCAGTCCATAGGCCTACATCATGTGGCAAACCGGTGAGCATGTGGCTCTATTAGTATAGGAGATACCTGAAAACATATCACACTTTTCATCATAGTGCTTTTACCAATGCATAAAATGCATGGAGAAGTCATTTCGAATGACTGGTCCTCAGTGTTGTGAGAACGATGACTGGTTAAAATTTTTGGTGGTTTCTTGTTCAGTCCATAGGCCTACATCATGTGGCAAACCGGTGAGCATGTGGCTCTATTAGTATAGGAGATACCTGAAAACATATCACACTTTTCATCATAGTGCTTTTACCAATGCATAAAATGCATGGAGAAGTCATTTCGAATGACTGGTCCTCAGTGTTGTGAGAACGATGACTGGTTAAAATTTTTGGTGGTTTCTTGTTCAGTCCATAGGCCTACATCATGTGGCAAACCGGTGAGCATGTGGCTCTATTAGTATAGGAGATACCTGAAAACATATCACACTTTTCATCATAGTGCTTTTACCAATGCATAAAATGCATGGAGAAGTCATTTCGAATGACTGGTCCTCAGTGTTGTGAGAACGATGACTGGTTAAAATTTTTGGTGGTTTCTTGTTCAGTCCATAGGCCTACATCATGTGGCAAACCGGTGAGCATGTGGCTCTATTAGTATAGGAGATACCTGAAAACATATCACACTTTTCATCATAGTGCTTTTACCAATGCATAAAATGCATGGAGAAGTCATTTCGAATGACTGGTCCTCAGTGTTGTGAGAACGATGACTGGTTAAAATTTTTGGTGGTTTCTTGTTCAGTCCATAGGCCTACATCATGTGGCAAACCGGTGAGCATGTGGCTCTATTAGTATAGGAGATACCTGAAAACATATCACACTTTTCATCATAGTGCTTTTACCAATGCATAAAATGCATGGAGAAGTCATTTCGAATGACTGGTCCTCAGTGTTGTGAGAACGATGACTGGTTAAAATTTTTGGTGGTTTCTTGTTCAGTCCATAGGCCTACATCATGTGGCAAACCGGTGAGCATGTGGCTCTATTAGTATAGGAGATACCTGAAAACATATCACACTTTTCATCATAGTGCTTTTACCAATGCATAAAATGCATGGAGAAGTCATTTCGAATGACTGGTCCTCAGTGTTGTGAGAACGATGACTGGTTAAAATTTTTGGTGGTTTCTTGTTCAGTCCATAGGCCTACATCATGTGGCAAACCGGTGAGCATGTGGCTCTATTAGTATAGGAGATACCTGAAAACATATCACACTTTTCATCATAGTGCTTTTACCAATGCATAAAATGCATGGAGAAGTCATTTCGAATGACTGGTCCTCAGTGTTGTGAGAACGATGACTGGTTAAAATTTTTGGTGGTTTCTTGTTCAGTCCATAGGCCTACATCATGTGGCAAACCGGTGAGCATGTGGCTCTATTAGTATAGGAGATACCTGAAAACATATCACACTTTTCATCATAGTGCTTTTACCAATGCATAAAATGCATGGAGAAGTCATTTCGAATGACTGGTCCTCAGTGTTGTGAGAACGATGACTGGTTAAAATTTTTGGTGGTTTCTTGTTCAGTCCATAGGCCTACATCATGTGGCAAACCGGTGAGCATGTGGCTCTATTAGTATAGGAGATACCTGAAAACATATCACACTTTTCATCATAGTGCTTTTACCAATGCATAAAATGCATGGAGAAGTCATTTCGAATGACTGGTCCTCAGTGTTGTGAGAACGATGACTGGTTAAAATTTTTGGTGGTTTCTTGTTCAGTCCATAGGCCTACATCATGTGGCAAACCGGTGAGCATGTGGCTCTATTAGTATAGGAGATACCTGAAAACATATCACACTTTTCATCATAGTGCTTTTACCAATGCATAAAATGCATGGAGAAGTCATTTCGAATGACTGGTCCTCAGTGTTGTGAGAACGATGACTGGTTAAAATTTTTGGTGGTTTCTTGTTCAGTCCATAGGCCTACATCATGTGGCAAACCGGTGAGCATGTGGCTCTATTAGTATAGGAGATACCTGAAAACATATCACACTTTTCATCATAGTGCTTTTACCAATGCATAAAATGCATGGAGAAGTCATTTCGAATGACTGGTCCTCAGTGTTGTGAGAACGATGACTGGTTAAAATTTTTGGTGGTTTCTTGTTCAGTCCATAGGCCTACATCATGTGGCAAACCGGTGAGCATGTGGCTCTATTAGTATAGGAGATACCTGAAAACATATCACACTTTTCATCATAGTGCTTTTACCAATGCATAAAATGCATGGAGAAGTCATTTCGAATGACTGGTCCTCAGTGTTGTGAGAACGATGACTGGTTAAAATTTTTGGTGGTTTCTTGTTCAGTCCATAGGCCTACATCATGTGGCAAACCGGTGAGCATGTGGCTCTATTAGTATAGGAGATACCTGAAAACATATCACACTTTTCATCATAGTGCTTTTACCAATGCATAAAATGCATGGAGAAGTCATTTCGAATGACTGGTCCTCAGTGTTGTGAGAACGATGACTGGTTAAAATTTTTGGTGGTTTCTTGTTCAGTCCATAGGCCTACATCATGTGGCAAACCGGTGAGCATGTGGCTCTATTAGTATAGGAGATACCTGAAAACATATCACACTTTTCATCATAGTGCTTTTACCAATGCATAAAATGCATGGAGAAGTCATTTCGAATGACTGGTCCTCAGTGTTGTGAGAACGATGACTGGTTAAAATTTTTGGTGGTTTCTTGTTCAGTCCATAGGCCTACATCATGTGGCAAACCGGTGAGCATGTGGCTCTATTAGTATAGGAGATACCTGAAAACATATCACACTTTTCATCATAGTGCTTTTACCAATGCATAAAATGCATGGAGAAGTCATTTCGAATGACTGGTCCTCAGTGTTGTGAGAACGATGACTGGTTAAAATTTTTGGTGGTTTCTTGTTCAGTCCATAGGCCTACATCATGTGGCAAACCGGTGAGCATGTGGCTCTATTAGTATAGGAGATACCTGAAAACATATCACACTTTTCATCATAGTGCTTTTACCAATGCATAAAATGCATGGAGAAGTCATTTCGAATGACTGGTCCTCAGTGTTGTGAGAACGATGACTGGTTAAAATTTTTGGTGGTTTCTTGTTCAGTCCATAGGCCTACATCATGTGGCAAACCGGTGAGCATGTGGCTCTATTAGTATAGGAGATACCTGAAAACATATCACACTTTTCATCATAGTGCTTTTACCAATGCATAAAATGCATGGAGAAGTCATTTCGAATGACTGGTCCTCAGTGTTGTGAGAACGATGACTGGTTAAAATTTTTGGTGGTTTCTTGTTCAGTCCATAGGCCTACATCATGTGGCAAACCGGTGAGCATGTGGCTCTATTAGTATAGGAGATACCTGAAAACATATCACACTTTTCATCATAGTGCTTTTACCAATGCATAAAATGCATGGAGAAGTCATTTCGAATGACTGGTCCTCAGTGTTGTGAGAACGATGACTGGTTAAAATTTTTGGTGGTTTCTTGTTCAGTCCATAGGCCTACATCATGTGGCAAACCGGTGAGCATGTGGCTCTATTAGTATAGGAGATACCTGAAAACATATCACACTTTTCATCATAGTGCTTTTACCAATGCATAAAATGCATGGAGAAGTCATTTCGAATGACTGGTCCTCAGTGTTGTGAGAACGATGACTGGTTAAAATTTTTGGTGGTTTCTTGTTCAGTCCATAGGCCTACATCATGTGGCAAACCGGTGAGCATGTGGCTCTATTAGTATAGGAGATACCTGAAAACATATCACACTTTTCATCATAGTGCTTTTACCAATGCATAAAATGCATGGAGAAGTCATTTCGAATGACTGGTCCTCAGTGTTGTGAGAACGATGACTGGTTAAAATTTTTGGTGGTTTCTTGTTCAGTCCATAGGCCTACATCATGTGGCAAACCGGTGAGCATGTGGCTCTATTAGTATAGGAGATACCTGAAAACATATCACACTTTTCATCATAGTGCTTTTACCAATGCATAAAATGCATGGAGAAGTCATTTCGAATGACTGGTCCTCAGTGTTGTGAGAACGATGACTGGTTAAAATTTTTGGTGGTTTCTTGTTCAGTCCATAGGCCTACATCATGTGGCAAACCGGTGAGCATGTGGCTCTATTAGTATACGAGATACCTGAAAACATATCACACTTTTCATCATAGTGCTTTTACCAATGCATAAAATGCATGGAGAAGTCATTTCGAATGACTGGTCCTCAGTGTTGTGAGAACGATGACTGGTTAAAATTTTTGGTGGTTTCTTGTTCAGTCCATAGGCCTACATCATGTGGCAAACCGGTGAGCATGTGGCTCTATTAGTATAGGAGATACCTGAAAACATATCACACTTTTCATCATAGTGCTTTTACCAATGCATAAAATGCATGGAGAAGTCATTTCGAATGACTGGTCCTCAGTGTTGTGAGAACGATGACTGGTTAAAATTTTTGGTGGTTTCTTGTTCAGTCCATAGGCCTACATCATGTGGCAAACCGGTGAGCATGTGGCTCTATTAGTATAGGAGATACCTGAAAACATATCACACTTTTCATCATAGTGCTTTTACCAATGCATAAAATGCATGGAGAAGTCATTTCGAATGACTGGTCCTCAGTGTTGTGAGAACGATGACTGGTTAAAATTTTTGGTGGTTTCTTGTTCAGTCCATAGGCCTACATCATGTGGCAAACCGGTGAGCATGTGGCTCTATTAGTATAGGAGATACCTGAAAACATATCACACTTTTCATCATAGTGCTTTTACCAATGCATAAAATGCATGGAGAAGTCATTTCGAATGACTGGTCCTCAGTGTTGTGAGAACGATGACTGGTTAAAATTTTTGGTGGTTTCTTGTTCAGTCCATAGGCCTACATCATGTGGCAAACCGGTGAGCATGTGGCTCTATTAGTATAGGAGATACCTGAAAACATATCACACTTTTCATCATAGTGCTTTTACCAATGCATAAAATGCATGGAGAAGTCATTTCGAATGACTGGTCCTCAGTGTTGTGAGAACGATGACTGGTTAAAATTTTTGGTGGTTTCTTGTTCAGTCCATAGGCCTACATCATGTGGCAAACCGGTGAGCATGTGGCTCTATTAGTATAGGAGATACCTGAAAACATATCACACTTTTCATCATAGTGCTTTTACCAATGCATAAAATGCATGGAGAAGTCATTTCGAATGACTGGTCCTCAGTGTTGTGAGAACGATGACTGGTTAAAATTTTTGGTGGTTTCTTGTTCAGTCCATAGGCCTACATCATGTGGCAAACCGGTGAGCATGTGGCTCTATTAGTATAGGAGATACCTGAAAACATATCACACTTTTCATCATAGTGCTTTTACCAATGCATAAAATGCATGGAGAAGTCATTTCGAATGACTGGTCCTCAGTGTTGTGAGAACGATGACTGGTTAAAATTTTTGGTGGTTTCTTGTTCAGTCCATAGGCCTACATCATGTGGCAAACCGGTGAGCATGTGGCTCTATTAGTATAGGAGATACCTGAAAACATATCACACTTTTCATCATAGTGCTTTTACCAATGCATAAAATGCATGGAGAAGTCATTTCGAATGACTGGTCCTCAGTGTTGTGAGAACGATGACTGGTTAAAATTTTTGGTGGTTTCTTGTTCAGTCCATAGGCCTACATCATGTGGCAAACCGGTGAGCATGTGGCTCTATTAGTATAGGAGATACCTGAAAACATATCACACTTTTCATCATAGTGCTTTTACCAATGCATAAAATGCATGGAGAAGTCATTTCGAATGACTGGTCCTCAGTGTTGTGAGAACGATGACTGGTTAAAATTTTTGGTGGTTTCTTGTTCAGTCCATAGGCCTACATCATGTGGCAAACCGGTGAGCATGTGGCTCTATTAGTATAGGAGATACCTGAAAACATATCACACTTTTCATCATAGTGCTTTTACCAATGCATAAAATGCATGGAGAAGTCATTTCGAATGACTGGTCCTCAGTGTTGTGAGAACGATGACTGGTTAAAATTTTTGGTGGTTTCTTGTTCAGTCCATAGGCCTACATCATGTGGCAAACCGGTGAGCATGTGGCTCTATTAGTATAGGAGATACCTGAAAACATATCACACTTTTCATCATAGTGCTTTTACCAATGCATAAAATGCATGGAGAAGTCATTTCGAATGACTGGTCCTCAGTGTTGTGAGAACGATGACTGGTTAAAATTTTTGGTGGTTTCTTGTTCAGTCCATAGGCCTACATCATGTGGCAAACCGGTGAGCATGTGGCTCTATTAGTATAGGAGATACCTGAAAACATATCACACTTTTCATCATAGTGCTTTTACCAATGCATAAAATGCATGGAGAAGTCATTTCGAATGACTGGTCCTCAGTGTTGTGAGAACGATGACTGGTTAAAATTTTTGGTGGTTTCTTGTTCAGTCCATAGGCCTACATCATGTGGCAAACCGGTGAGCATGTGGCTCTATTAGTATAGGAGATACCTGAAAACATATCACACTTTTCATCATAGTGCTTTTACCAATGCATAAAATGCATGGAGAAGTCATTTCGAATGACTGGTCCTCAGTGTTGTGAGAACGATGACTGGTTAAAATTTTTGGTGGTTTCTTGTTCAGTCCATAGGCCTACATCATGTGGCAAACCGGTGAGCATGTGGCTCTATTAGTATAGGAGATACCTGAAAACATATCACACTTTTCATCATAGTGCTTTTACCAATGCATAAAATGCATGGAGAAGTCATTTCGAATGACTGGTCCTCAGTGTTGTGAGAACGATGACTGGTTAAAATTTTTGGTGGTTTCTTGTTCAGTCCATAGGCCTACATCATGTGGCAAACCGGTGAGCATGTGGCTCTATTAGTATAGGAGATACCTGAAAACATATCACACTTTTCATCATAGTGCTTTTACCAATGCATAAAATGCATGGAGAAGTCATTTCGAATGACTGGTCCTCAGTGTTGTGAGAACGATGACTGGTTAAAATTTTTGGTGGTTTCTTGTTCAGTCCATAGGCCTACATCATGTGGCAAACCGGTGAGCATGTGGCTCTATTAGTATAGGAGATACCTGAAAACATATCACACTTTTCATCATAGTGCTTTTACCAATGCATAAAATGCATGGAGAAGTCATTTCGAATGACTGGTCCTCAGTGTTGTGAGAACGATGACTGGTTAAAATTTTTGGTGGTTTCTTGTTCAGTCCATAGGCCTACATCATGTGGCAAACCGGTGAGCATGTGGCTCTATTAGTATAGGAGATACCTGAAAACATATCACACTTTTCATCATAGTGCTTTTACCAATGCATAAAATGCATGGAGAAGTCATTTCGAATGACTGGTCCTCAGTGTTGTGAGAACGATGACTGGTTAAAATTTTTGGTGGTTTCTTGTTCAGTCCATAGGCCTACATCATGTGGCAAACCGGTGAGCATGTGGCTCTATTAGTATAGGAGATACCTGAAAACATATCACACTTTTCATCATAGTGCTTTTACCAATGCATAAAATGCATGGAGAAGTCATTTCGAATGACTGGTCCTCAGTGTTGTGAGAACGATGACTGGTTAAAATTTTTGGTGGTTTCTTGTTCAGTCCATAGGCCTACATCATGTGGCAAACCGGTGAGCATGTGGCTCTATTAGTATAGGAGATACCTGAAAACATATCACACTTTTCATCATAGTGCTTTTACCAATGCATAAAATGCATGGAGAAGTCATTTCGAATGACTGGTCCTCAGTGTTGTGAGAACGATGACTGGTTAAAATTTTTGGTGGTTTCTTGTTCAGTCCATAGGCCTACATCATGTGGCAAACCGGTGAGCATGTGGCTCTATTAGTATAGGAGATACCTGAAAACATATCACACTTTTCATCATAGTGCTTTTACCAATGCATAAAATGCATGGAGAAGTCATTTCGAATGACTGGTCCTCAGTGTTGTGAGAACGATGACTGGTTAAAATTTTTGGTGGTTTCTTGTTCAGTCCATAGGCCTACATCATGTGGCAAACCGGTGAGCATGTGGCTCTATTAGTATAGGAGATACCTGAAAACATATCACACTTTTCATCATAGTGCTTTTACCAATGCATAAAATGCATGGAGAAGTCATTTCGAATGACTGGTCCTCAGTGTTGTGAGAACGATGACTGGTTAAAATTTTTGGTGGTTTCTTGTTCAGTCCATAGGCCTACATCATGTGGCAAACCGGTGAGCATGTGGCTCTATTAGTATAGGAGATACCTGAAAACATATCACACTTTTCATCATAGTGCTTTTACCAATGCATAAAATGCATGGAGAAGTCATTTCGAATGACTGGTCCTCAGTGTTGTGAGAACGATGACTGGTTAAAATTTTTGGTGGTTTCTTGTTCAGTCCATAGGCCTACATCATGTGGCAAACCGGTGAGCATGTGGCTCTATTAGTATAGGAGATACCTGAAAACATATCACACTTTTCATCATAGTGCTTTTACCAATGCATAAAATGCATGGAGAAGTCATTTCGAATGACTGGTCCTCAGTGTTGTGAGAACGATGACTGGTTAAAATTTTTGGTGGTTTCTTGTTCAGTCCATAGGCCTACATCATGTGGCAAACCGGTGAGCATGTGGCTCTATTAGTATAGGAGATACCTGAAAACATATCACACTTTTCATCATAGTGCTTTTACCAATGCATAAAATGCATGGAGAAGTCATTTCGAATGACTGGTCCTCAGTGTTGTGAGAACGATGACTGGTTAAAATTTTTGGTGGTTTCTTGTTCAGTCCATAGGCCTACATCATGTGGCAAACCGGTGAGCATGTGGCTCTATTAGTATAGGAGATACCTGAAAACATATCACACTTTTCATCATAGTGCTTTTACCAATGCATAAAATGCATGGAGAAGTCATTTCGAATGACTGGTCCTCAGTGTTGTGAGAACGATGACTGGTTAAAATTTTTGGTGGTTTCTTGTTCAGTCCATGGGCCTACATCATGTGGCAAACCGGTGAGCATGTGGCTCTATTAGTATAGGAGATACCTGAAAACATCACACTTTTCATCATAGTGCTTTTACCAATGCATAAAATGCATGGAGAAGTCATTTCGAATGACTGGTCCTCAGTGTTGTGAGAACGATGACTGGTTAAAATTTTTGGTGGTTTCTTGTTCAATCCATAGGCCTACATCATGTGGCAAACCGGTGAGCATGTGGCTCTATTAGTATAGGAGGTACCTGAAAACATATCACACTTTTCATCATAGTGCTTTTTACCAATGCATAAAATGCATGGAGAAGTCATTTCGAATGACTGGTCCTCAGTGTTGTGAGAACGATGACTGGTTAAAATTTTTGGTGGTTTCTTGTTCAGTCCATAGGCCTACATCATGTGGCAAACCGGTGAGCATGTGGCTCTATTAGTATAGGAGATACCTGAAAACATATCACACTTTTCATCATAGTGCTTTTACCAATGCATAAAATGCATGGAGAAGTCATTTCGAATGACTGGTCCTCAGTGTTGTGAGAACGATGACTGGTTAAAATTTTTGGTGGTTTCTTGTTCAGTCCATAGGCCTACATCATGTGGCAAACCGGTGAGCATGTGGCTCTATTAGTATAGGAGATACCTGAAAACATATCACACTTTTCATCATAGTGCTTTAACCAATGCATAAAATGCATGGAGAAGTCATTTCGAATGACTGGTCCTCAGTGTTGTGAGAACGATGACTGGTTAAAATTTTTGGTGGTTTCTTGTTCAGTCCATAGGCCTACATCATGTGGCAAACCGGTGAGCATGTGGCTCTATTAGTATAGGAGATACCTGAAAACATATCACACTTTTCATCACAGTGCTTTTACCAATGCATACAATGCATGGATAAGTCATTTCGAATGACTGGTCCTCAGTGTTGTTAGAACGATGACTGGTTAAAATTTTTGGTGGTTTCTTGTTCAGTCCATAGGCCTACATCATGTGGCAAACCGGTGAGCATGTGGCTCTATTAGTATAGGAGATACCTGAAAACATATCACACTTTTCATCATAGTGCTTTTACCAATGCATAAAATGCATGGAGAAGTCATTTCGAATGACTGGTCCTCAGTGTTGTGAGAACGATGACTGGTTAAAATTTTTGGTGGTTTCTTGTTCAGTCCATAGGCCTACATCATGTGGCAAACCGGTGAGCATGTGGCTCTATTAGTATAGGAGATACCTGAAAACATATCACACTTTTCATCATAGTGCTTTTACCAATGCATAAAATGCATGGAGAAGTCATTTCGAATGACTGGTCCTCAGTGTTGTGAGAACGATGACTGGTTAAAATTTTTGGTGGTTTCTTGTTCAGTCCATAGGCCTACATCATGTGGCAAACCGGTGAGCATGTGGCTCTATTAGTATAGGAGATACCTGAAAACATATCACACTTTTCATCATAGTGCTTTTACCAATGCATAAAATGCATGGAGAAGTCATTTCGAATGACTGGTCCTCAGTGTTGTGAGAACGATGACTGGTTAAAATTTTTGGTGGTTTCTTGTTCAGTCCATAGGCCTACATCATGTGGCAAACCGGTGAGCATGTGGCTCTATTAGTATAGGAGATACCTGAAAACATATCACACTTTTCATCATAGTGCTTTTACCAATGCATAAAATGCATGGAGAAGTCATTTCGAATGACTGGTCCTCAGTGTTGTGAGAACGATGACTGGTTAAAATTTTTGGTGGTTTCTTGTTCAGTCCATAGGCCTACATCATGTGGCAAACCGGTGAGCATGTGGCTCTATTAGTATAGGAGATACCTGAAAACATATCACACTTTTCATCATAGTGCTTTTACCAATGCATAAAATGCATGGAGAAGTCATTTCGAATGACTGGTCCTCAGTGTTGTGAGAACGATGACTGGTTAAAATTTTTGGTGGTTTCTTGTTCAGTCCATAGGCCTACATCATGTGGCAAACCGGTGAGCATGTGGCTCTATTAGTATAGGAGATACCTGAAAACATATCACACTTTTCATCATAGTGCTTTTACCAATGCATAAAATGCATGGAGAAGTCATTTCGAATGACTGGTCCTCAGTGTTGTGAGAACGATGACTGGTTAAAATTTTTGGTGGTTTCTTGTTCAGTCCATAGGCCTACATCATGTGGCAAACCGGTGAGCATGTGGCTCTATTAGTATAGGAGATACCTGAAAACATATCACACTTTTCATCATAGTGCTTTTACCAATGCATAAAATGCATGGAGAAGTCATTTCGAATGACTGGTCCTCAGTGTTGTGAGAACGATGACTGGTTAAAATTTTTGGTGGTTTCTTGTTCAGTCCATAGGCCTACATCATGTGGCAAACCGGTGAGCATGTGGCTCTATTAGTATAGGAGATACCTGAAAACATATCACACTTTTCATCATAGTGCTTTTACCAATGCATAAAATGCATGGAGAAGTCATTTCGAATGACTGGTCCTCAGTGTTGTGAGAACGATGACTGGTTAAAATTTTTGGTGGTTTCTTGTTCAGTCCATAGGCCTACATCATGTGGCAAACCGGTGAGCATGTGGCTCTATTAGTATAGGAGATACCTGAAAACATATCACACTTTTCATCATAGTGCTTTTACCACTGCATAAAATGCATGGAGAAGTCATTTCGAATGACTGGTCCTCAGTGTTGTGAGAACGATGACTGGTTAAAATTTTTGGTGGTTTCTTGTTCAGTCCATAGGCCTACATCATGTGGCAAACCGGTGAGCATGTGGCTCTATTAGTATAGGAGATACCTGAAAACATATCACACTTTTCATCATAGTGCTTTTACCAATGCATAAAATGCATGGAGAAGTCATTTCGAATGACTGGTCCTCAGTGTTGTGAGAACGATGACTGGTTAAAATTTTTGGTGGTTTCTTGTTCAGTCCATAGGCCTACATCATGTGGCAAACCGGTGAGCATGTGGCTCTATTAGTATAGGAGATACCTGAAAACATATCACACTTTTCATCATAGTGCTTTTACCAATGCATAAAATGCATGGAGAAGTCATTTCGAATGACTGGTCCTCAGTGTTGTGAGAACGATGACTGGTTAAAATTTTTGGTGGTTTCTTGTTCAGTCCATAGGCCTACATCATGTGGCAAACCGGTGAGCATGTGGCTCTATTAGTATAGGAGATACCTGAAAACATATCACACTTTTCATCATAGTGCTTTTACCAATGCATAAAATGCATGGAGAAGTCATTTCGAATGACTGGTCCTCAGTGTTGTGAGAACGATGACTGGTTAAAATTTTTGGTGGTTTCTTGTTCAGTCCATAGGCCTACATCATGTGGCAAACCGGTGAGCATGTGGCTCTATTAGTATAGGAGATACCTGAAAACATATCACACTTTTCATCATAGTGCTTTTACCAATGCATAAAATGCATGGAGAAGTCATTTCGAATGACTGGTCCTCAGTGTTGTGAGAACGATGACTGGTTAAAATTTTTGGTGGTTTCATGTTCAGTCCATAGGCCTACATCATGTGGCAAACCGGTGAGCATGTGGCTCTATTAGTATAGGAGATACCTGAAAACATATCACACTTTACATCATAGTGCTTTTACCAATGCATAAAATGCATGGAGAAGTCATTTCGAATGACTGGTCCTCAGTGTTGTGAGGACGATGACTGGTTTAAATTTTTGGTGGTTTCTTGTTCAGTCCATAGGCCTACATCATGTGGCAAACCGGTGAGCATGTGGCTCTATTAGTATAGGAGATACCTGAAAACATATCACACTTTTCATCATAGTGCTTTTACCAATGCATAAAATGCATGGAGAAGTCATTTCGAATGACTGGTCCTCAGTGTTGTGAGAACGATGACTGGTTAAAATTTTTGGTGGTTTCTTGTTCAGTCCATAGGCCTACATCATGTGGCAAACCGGTGAGCATGTGGCTCTATTAGTATAGGAGATACCTGAAAACATATCACACTTTTCATCATAGTGCTTTTACCAATGCATAAAATGCATGGAGAAGTCATTTCGAATGACTGGTCCTCAGTGTTGTGAGAACGATGACTGGTTAAAATTTTTGGTGGTTTCTTGTTCAGTCCATAGGCCTACATCATGTGGCAAACCGGTGAGCATGTGGCTCTATTAGTATAGGAGATACCTGAAAACATATCACACTTTTCATCATAGTGCTTTTACCAATGCATAAAATGCATGGAGAAGTCATTTCGAATGACTGGTCCTAAGTGTTGTGAGAACGATGACTGGTTAAAATTTTTGGTGGTTTCTTGTTCAGTCCATAGGCCTACATCATGTGGCAAACCGGTGAGCATGTGGCTCTATTAGTATAGGAGATACCTGAAAACATATCACACTTTTCATCATAGTGCTTTTACCAATGCATAAAATGCATGGAGAAGTCATTTCGAATGACTGGTCCTCAGTGTTGTGAGAACGATGACTGGTTAAAATTTTTGGTGGTTTCTTGTTCAGTCCATGGGCCTACATCATGTGGCAAACCGGTGAGCATGTGGCTCTATTAGTATAGGAGATACCTGAAAACATCACACTTTTCATCATAGTGCTTTTACCAATGCATAAAATGCATGGAGAAGTCATTTCGAATGACTGGTCCTCAGTGTTGTGAGAACGATGACTGGTTAAAATTTTTGGTGGTTTCTTGTTCAATCCATAGGCCTACATCATGTGGCAAACCGGTGAGCATGTGGCTCTATTAGTATAGGAGGTACCTGAAAACATATCACACTTTTCATCATAGTGCTTTTACCAATGCATAAAATGCATGGAGAAGTCATTTCGAATGACTGGTCCTCAGTGTTGTGAGAACGATGACTGGTTAAAATTTTTGGTGGTTTCTTGTTCAGTCCATAGGCCTACATCATGTGGCAAACCGGTGAGCATGTGGCTCTATTAGTATAGGAGATACCTGAAAACATATCACACTTTTCATCATAGTGCTTTTACCAATGCATAAAATGCATGGAGAAGTCATTTCGAATGACTGGTCCTCAGTGTTGTGAGAACGATGACTGGTTAAAATTTTTGGTGGTTTCTTGTTCAGTCCATAGGCCTACATCATGTGGCAAACCGGTGAGCATGTGGCTCTATTAGTATAGGAGATACCTGAAAACATATCACACTTTTCATCATAGTGCTTTAACCAATGCATAAAATGCATGGAGAAGTCATTTCGAATGACTGGTCCTCAGTGTTGTGAGAACGATGACTGGTTAAAATTTTTGGTGGTTTCTTGTTCAGTCCATAGGCCTACATCATGTGGCAAACCGGTGAGCATGTGGCTCTATTAGTATAGGAGATACCTGAAAACATATCACACTTATGGATCTGGATGGATCTGGATAAGTTGGAAACTTGGGCTGAAAGGTGGCAGATGAGGTTTAACAATGATAAATGTAAGGTTATACACATGGGAAGAGGGAATCAATATCACCATTACACACTGAACGGGAAACCACTGGGTAAATCTGACAGGGAGAAGGACTTGGGGATCCTAGTTAATGATAAACTTACCTGGAGCAGCCAGTGCCAGGCAGCAGCTGCCAAGGCAAACAGGATCATGGGGTGCATTAAAAGAGGTCTGGATACACATGATGAGAGCATTATACTGCCTCTGTACAAATCCCTAGTTAGACCGCACATGGAGTACTGTGTCCAGTTTTGGGCACCGGTGCTCAGGAAGGATATAATGGAACTAGAGAGAGTACAAAGGAGGGCAACAAAATTAATAAAGGGGATGGGAGAACTACAATACCCAGATAGATTAGCGAAATTAGGATTATTTAGTCTAGAAAAAAGACGACTGAGGGGCGATCTAATAACCATGTATAAGTATATAAGGGGACAATACAAATATCTCGCTGAGGATCTGTTTATACCAAGGAAGGTGACGGGCACAAGGGGGCATTCTTTGCGTCTGGAGGAGAGAAGGTTTTTCCACCAACATAGAAGAGGATTCTTTACTGTTAGGGCAGTGAGAATCTGGAATTGCTTGCCTGAGGAGGTGGTGATGGCGAACTCAGTCGAGGGGTTCAAGAGAGGCCTGGATGTCTTCCTGGAGCAGAACAATATTGTATCATACAATTATTAGGTTCTGTAGAAGGACGTAGATCTGGGTATTTATTATGATGGAATATAGGCTGAACTGGATGGACAAATGTCTTTTTTCGGCCTTACTAACTATGTTACTATGTTACTATGTTACTTTTCATCACAGTGCTTTTACCAATGCATAAAATGCATGGATAAGTCATTTCGAATGACTGGTCCTCAGTGTTGTTAGAACGATGACTGGTTAAAATTTTTGGTGGTTTCTTGTTCAGTCCATAGGCCTACATCATGTGGCAAACCGGTGAGCATGTGGCTCTATTAGTATAGGAGATACCTGAAAACATATCACACTTTTCATCATAGTGCTTTTACCAATGCATAAAATGCATGGAGAAGTCATTTCGAATGACTGGTCCTCAGTGTTGTGAGAACGATGACTGGTTAAAATTTTTGGTGGTTTCTTGTTCAATCCATAGGCCTACATCATGTGGCAAACCGGTGAGCATGTGGCTCTATTAGTATAGGAGATACCTGAAAACATATCACACTTTTCATCATAGTGCTTTTACCAATGCATAAAATGCATGGAGAAGTCATTTCGAATGACTGGTCCTCAGTGTTGTGAGAACGATGACTGGTTAAAATTTTTGGTGGTTTCTTGTTCAGTCCATAGGCCTACATCATGTGGCAAACCGGTGAGCATGTGGCTCTATTAGTATAGGAGATACCTGAAAACATATCACACTTTTCATCATAGTGCTTTTACCAATGCATAAAATGCATGGAGAAGTCATTTCGAATGACTGGTCCTCAGTGTTGTGAGAACGATGACTGGTTAAAATTTTTGGTGGTTTCTTGTTCAGTCCATAGGCCTACATCATGTGGCAAACCGGTGAGCATGTGGCTCTATTAGTATAGGAGATACCTGAAAACATATCACACTTTTCATCATAGTGCTTTTACCAATGCATAAAATGCATGGAGAAGTCATTTCGAATGACTGGTCCTCAGTGTTGTGAGAACGATGACTGGTTAAAATTTTTGGTGGTTTCTTGTTCAGTCCATAGGCCTACATCATGTGGCAAACCGGTGAGCATGTGGCTCTATTAGTATAGGAGATACCTGAAAACATATCACACTTTTCATCATAGTGCTTTTACCAATGCATAAAATGCATGGAGAAGTCATTTCGAATGACTGGTCCTCAGTGTTGTGAGAACGATGACTGGTTAAAATTTTTGGTGGTTTCTTGTTCAGTCCATAGGCCTACATCATGTGGCAAACCGGTGAGCATGTGGCTCTATTAGTATAGGAGATACCTGAAAACATATCACACTTTTCATCATAGTGCTTTTACCAATGCATAAAATGCATGAAGTCATTTCGAATGACTGGTCCTCAGTGTTGTGAGAACGATGACTGGTTAAAATTTTTGGTGGTTTCTTGTTCAGTCCATAGGCCTACATCATGTGGCAAACCGGTGAGCATGTGGCTCTATTAGTATAGGAGATACCTGAAAACATATCACACTTTTCATCATAGTGCTTTTACCAATGCATAAAATGCATGGAGAAGTCATTTCGAATGACTGGTCCTCAGTGTTGTGAGAACGATGACTGGTTAAAATTTTTGGTGGTTTCTTGTTCAGTCCATAGGCCTACATCATGTGGCAAACCGGTGAGCATGTGGCTCTATTAGTATAGGAGATACCTGAAAACATATCACACTTTTCATCATAGTGCTTTTACCAATGCATAAAATGCATGGAGAAGTCATTTCGAATGACTGGTCCTCAGTGTTGTGAGAACGATGACTGGTTAAAATTTTTGGTGGTTTCTTGTTCAGTCCATAGGCCTACATCATGTGGCAAACCGGTGAGCATGTGGCTCTATTAGTATAGGAGATACCTGAAAACATATCACACTTTTCATCATAGTGCTTTTACCAATGCATAAAATGCATGGAGAAGTCATTTCGAATGACTGGTCCTCAGTGTTGTGAGAACGATGACTGGTTAAAATTTTTGGTGGTTTCTTGTTCAGTCCATAGGCCTACATCATGTGGCAAACCGGTGAGCATGTGGCTCTATTAGTATAGGAGATACCTGAAAACATATCACACTTTTCATCATAGTGCTTTTACCAATGCATAAAATGCATGGAGAAGTCATTTCGAATGACTGGTCCTCAGTGTTGTGAGAACGATGACTGGTTAAAATTTTTGGTGGTTTCTTGTTCAGTCCATAGGCCTACATCATGTGGCAAACCGGTGAGCATGTGGCTCTATTAGTATAGGAGATACCTGAAAACATATCACACTTTTCATCATAGTGCTTTTACCAATGCATAAAATGCATGGAGAAGTCATTTCGAATGACTGGTCCTCAGTGTTGTGAGAACGATGACTGGTTAAAATTTTTGGTGGTTTCTTGTTCAGTCCATAGGCCTACATCATGTGGCAAACCGGTGAGCATGTGGCTCTATTAGTATAGGAGATACCTGAAAACATATCACACTTTTCATCATAGTGCTTTTACCAATGCATAAAATGCATGGAGAAGTCATTTCGAATGACTGGTCCTCAGTGTTGTGAGAACGATGACTGGTTAAAATTTTTGGTGGTTTCATGTTCAGTCCATAGGCCTACATCATGTGGCAAACCGGTGAGCATGTGGCTCTATTAGTATAGGAGATACCTGAAAACATATCACACTTTACATCATAGTGCTTTTACCAATGCATAAAATGCATGGAGAAGTCATTTCGAATGACTGGTCCTCATTGTTGTGAGGACGATGACTGGTTTAAATTTTTGGTGGTTTCTTGTTCAGTCCATAGGCCTACATCATGTGGCAAACCGGTGAGCATGTGGCTCTATTAGTATAGGAGATACCTGAAAACATATCACACTTTTCATCATAGTGCTTTTACCAATGCATAAAATGCATGGAGAAGTCATTTCGAATGACTGGTCCTCAGTGTTGTGAGAACGATGACTGGTTAAAATTTTTGGTGGTTTCTTGTTCAGTCCATAGGCCTACATCATGTGGCAAACCGGTGAGCATGTGGCTCTATTAGTATAGGAGATACCTGAAAACATATCACACTTTTCATCATAGTGCTTTTACCAATGCATAAAATGCATGGAGAAGTCATTTCGAATGACTGGTCCTCAGTGTTGTGAGAACGATGACTGGTTAAAATTTTTGGTGGTTTCTTGTTCAGTCCATAGGCCTACATCATGTGGCAAACCGGTGAGCATGTGGCTCTATTAGTATAGGAGATACCTGAAAACATATCACACTTTTCATCATAGTGCTTTTACCAATGCATAAAATGCATGGAGAAGTCATTTCGAATGACTGGTCCTCAGTGTTGTGAGAACGATGACTGGTTAAAATTTTTGGTGGTTTCTTGTTCAGTCCATAGGCCTACATCATGTGGCAAACCGGTGAGCATGTGGCTCTATTAGTATAGGAGATACCTGAAAACATATCACACTTTTCATCATAGTGCTTTTACCAATGCATAAAATGCATGGAGAAGTCATTTCGAATGACTGGTCCTCAGTGTTGTGAGAACGATGACTGGTTAAAATTTTTGGTGGTTTCTTGTTCAGTCCATAGGCCTACATCATGTGGCAAACCGGTGAGCATGTGGCTCTATTAGTATAGGAGATACCTGAAAACATATCACACTTTTCATCATAGTGCTTTTACCAATGCATAAAATGCATGGAGAAGTCATTTCGAATGACTGGTCCTCAGTGTTGTGAGAACGATGACTGGTTAAAATTTTTGGTGGTTTCTTGTTCAGTCCATAGGCCTACATCATGTGGCAAACCGGTGAGCATGTGGCTCTATTAGTATAGGAGATACCTGAAAACATATCACACTTTTCATCATAGTGCTTTTACCAATGCATAAAATGCATGGAGAAGTCATTTCGAATGACTGGTCCTCAGTGTTGTGAGAACGATGACTGGTTAAAATTTTTGGTGGTTTCTTGTTCAGTCCATAGGCCTACATCATGTGGCAAACCGGTGAGCATGTGGCTCTATTAGTATAGGAGATACCTGAAAACATATCACACTTTTCATCATAGTGCTTTTACCAATGCATAAAATGCATGGAGAAGTCATTTCGAATGACTGGTCCTCAGTGTTGTGAGAACGATGACTGGTTAAAATTTTTGGTGGTTTCTTGTTCAGTCCATAGGCCTACATCATGTGGCAAACCGGTGAGCATGTGGCTCTATTAGTATAGGAGATACCTGAAAACATATCACACTTTTCATCATAGTGCTTTTACCAATGCATAAAATGCATGGAGAAGTCATTTCGAATGACTGGTCCTCAGTGTTGTGAGAACGATGACTGGTTAAAATTTTTGGTGGTTTCTTGTTCAGTCCATAGGCCTACATCATGTGGCAAACCGGTGAGCATGTGGCTCTATTAGTATAGGAGATACCTGAAAACATATCACACTTATGGATCTGGATGGATCTGGATAAGTTGGAAACTTGGGCTGAAAGGTGGCAGATGAGGTTTAACAATGATAAATGTAAGGTTATACACATGGGAAGAGGGAATCAATATCACCATTACACACTGAACGGGAAACCACTGGGTAAATCTGACAGGGAGAAGGACTTGGGGATCCTAGTTAATGATAAACTTACCTGGAGCAGCCAGTGCCAGGCAGCAGCTGCCAAGGCAAACAGGATCATGGGGTGCATTAAAAGAGGTCTGGATACACATGATGAGAGCATTATACTGCCTCTGTACAAATCCCTAGTTAGACCGCACATGGAGTACTGTGTCCAGTTTTGGGCACCGGTGCTCAGGAAGGATATAATGGAACTAGAGAGAGTACAAAGGAGGGCAACAAAATTAATAAAGGGGATGGGAGAACTACAATACCCAGATAGATTAGCGAAATTAGGATTATTTAGTCTAGAAAAAAGACGACTGAGGGGCGATCTAATAACCATGTATAAGTATATAAGGGGACAATACAAATATCTCGCTGAGGATCTGTTTATACCAAGGAAGGTGACGGGCACAAGGGGGCATTCTTTGCGTCTGGAGGAGAGAAGGTTTTTCCACCAACATAGAAGAGGATTCTTTACTGTTAGGGCAGTGAGAATCTGGAATTGCTTGCCTGAGGAGGTGGTGATGGCGAACTCAGTCGAGGGGTTCAAGAGAGGCCTGGATGTCTTCCTGGAGCAGAACAATATTGTATCATACAATTATTAGGTTCTGTAGAAGGACGTAGATCTGGGTATTTATTATGATGGAATATAGGCTGAACTGGATGGACAAATGTCTTTTTTCGGCCTTACTAACTATGTTACTATGTTACTATGTTACTTTTCATCACAGTGCTTTTACCAATGCATAAAATGCATGGATAAGTCATTTCGAATGACTGGCCCTCAGTGTTGTTAGAACGATGACTGGTTAAAATTTTTGGTGGTTTCTTGTTCAGTCCATAGGCCTACATCATGTGGCAAACCGGTGAGCATGTGGCTCTATTAGTATAGGAGATACCTGAAAACATATCACACTTTTCATCATAGTGCTTTTACCAATGCATAAAATGCATGGAGAAGTCATTTCGAATGACTGGTCCTCAGTGTTGTGAGAACGATGACTGGTTAAAATTTTTGGTGGTTTCTTGTTCAGTCCATAGGCCTACATCATGTGGCAAACCGGTGAGCATGTGGCTCTATTAGTATAGGAGATACCTGAAAACATATCACACTTTTCATCATAGTGCTTTTACCAATGCATAAAATGCATGGAGAAGTCATTTCGAATGACTGGTCCTCAGTGTTGTGAGAACGATGACTGGTTAAAATTTTTGGTGGTTTCTTGTTCAGTCCATAGGCCTACATCATGTGGCAAACCGGTGAGCATGTGGCTCTATTAGTATAGGAGATACCTGAAAACATATCACACTTTTCATCATAGTGCTTTTACCAATGCATAAAATGCATGGAGAAGTCATTTCGAATGACTGGTCCTCAGTGTTGTGAGAACGATGACTGGTTAAAATTTTTGGTGGTTTCTTGTTCAGTCCATAGGCCTACATCATGTGGCAAACCGGTGAGCATGTGGCTCTATTAGTATAGGAGATACCTGAAAACATATCACACTTTTCATCATAGTGCTTTTACCAATGCATAAAATGCATGGAGAAGTCATTTCGAATGACTGGTCCTCAGTGTTGTGAGAACGATGACTGGTTAAAATTTTTGGTGGTTTCTTGTTCAGTCCATAGGCCTACATCATGTGGCAAACCGGTGAGCATGTGGCTCTATTAGTATAGGAGATACCTGAAAACATATCACACTTTTCATCATAGTGCTTTTACCAATGCATAAAATGCATGGAGAAGTCATTTCGAATGACTGGTCCTCAGTGTTGTGAGAACGATGACTGGTTAAAATTTTTGGTGGTTTCTTGTTCAGTCCATAGGCCTACATCATGTGGCAAACCGGTGAGCATGTGGCTCTATTAGTATAGGAGATACCTGAAAACATATCACACTTTTCATCATAGTGCTTTTACCAATGCATAAAATGCATGAAGTCATTTCGAATGACTGGTCCTCAGTGTTGTGAGAACGATGACTGGTTAAAATTTTTGGTGGTTTCTTGTTCAGTCCATAGGCCTACATCATGTGGCAAACCGGTGAGCATGTGGCTCTATTAGTATAGGAGATACCTGAAAACATATCACACTTTTCATCATAGTGCTTTTACCAATGCATAAAATGCATGGAGAAGTCATTTCGAATGACTGGTCCTCAGTGTTGTGAGAACGATGACTGGTTAAAATTTTTGGTGGTTTCTTGTTCAGTCCATAGGCCTACATCATGTGGCAAACCGGTGAGCATGTGGCTCTATTAGTATAGGAGATACCTGAAAACATATCACACTTTTCATCATAGTGCTTTTACCAATGCATAAAATGCATGGAGAAGTCATTTCGAATGACTGGTCCTCAGTGTTGTGAGAACGATGACTGGTTAAAATTTTTGGTGGTTTCTTGTTCAGTCCATAGGCCTACATCATGTGGCAAACCGGTGAGCATGTGGCTCTATTAGTATAGGAGATACCTGAAAACATATCACACTTTTCATCATAGTGCTTTTACCAATGCATAAAATGCATGGAGAAGTCATTTCGAATGACTGGTCCTCAGTGTTGTGAGAACGATGACTGGTTAAAATTTTTGGTGGTTTCTTGTTCAGTCCATAGGCCTACATCATGTGGCAAACCGGTGAGCATGTGGCTCTATTAGTATAGGAGATACCTGAAAACATATCACACTTTTCATCATAGTGCTTTTACCAATGCATAAAATGCATGGAGAAGTCATTTCGAATGACTGGTCCTCAGTGTTGTGAGAACGATGACTGGTTAAAATTTTTGGTGGTTTCTTGTTCAGTCCATAGGCCTACATCATGTGGCAAACCGGTGAGCATGTGGCTCTATTAGTATAGGAGATACCTGAAAACATATCACACTTTTCATCATAGTGCTTTTACCAATGCATAAAATGCATGGAGAAGTCATTTCGAATGACTGGTCCTCAGTGTTGTGAGAACGATGACTGGTTAAAATTTTTGGTGGTTTCTTGTTCAGTCCATAGGCCTACATCATGTGGCAAACCGGTGAGCATGTGGCTCTATTAGTATAGGAGATACCTGAAAACATATCACACTTTTCATCATAGTGCTTTTACCAATGCATAAAATGCATGGAGAAGTCATTTCGAATGACTGGTCCTCAGTGTTGTGAGAACGATGACTGGTTAAAATTTTTGGTGGTTTCTTGTTCAGTCCATAGGCCTACATCATGTGGCAAACCGGTGAGCATGTGGCTCTATTAGTATAGGAGATACCTGAAAACATATCACACTTTTCATCATAGTGCTTTTACCAATGCATAAAATGCATGGAGAAGTCATTTCGAATGACTGGTCCTCAGTGTTGTGAGAACGATGACTGGTTAAAATTTTTGGTGGTTTCATGTTCAGTCCATAGGCCTACATCATGTGGCAAACCGGTGAGCATGTGGCTCTATTTAGTATAGGAGATACCTGAAAACATATCACACTTTACATCATAGTGCTTTTACCAATGCATAAAATGCATGGAGAAGTCATTTCGAATGACTGGTCCTCATTGTTGTGAGGACGATGACTGGTTTAAATTTTTGGTGGTTTCTTGTTCAGTCCATAGGCCTACATCATGTGGCAAACCGGTGAGCATGTGGCTCTATTAGTATAGGAGATACCTGAAAACATATCACACTTTTCATCATAGTGCTTTTACCAATGCATAAAATGCATGGAGAAGTCATTTCGAAT
This sequence comes from Ranitomeya imitator, assembly GCF_032444005.1. Lineage (NCBI taxonomy): Eukaryota > Metazoa > Chordata > Amphibia > Anura > Dendrobatidae > Ranitomeya > Ranitomeya imitator. Next base: position 24,570 of record NW_027194549.1, read on the forward strand.
GACTGGTCCTCAGTGTTGTGAGAACGATGACTGGTTAAAATTTTTGGTGGTTTCTTGTTCAGTCCATAGGCCTACATCATGTGGCAAACCGGTGAGCATGTGGCTCTATTAGTATAGGAGATACCTGAAAACATATCACACTTTTCATCATAGTGCTTTTACCAATGCATAAAATGCATGGAGAAGTCATTTCGAATGACTGGTCCTCAGTGTTGTGAGAACGATGACTGGTTAAAATTTTTGGTGGTTTCTTGTTCAGTCCATAGGCCTACATCATGTGGCAAACCGGTGAGCATGTGGCTCTATTAGTATAGGAGATACCTGAAAACATATCACACTTTTCATCATAGTGCTTTTACCAATGCATAAAATGCATGGAGAAGTCATTTCGAATGACTGGTCCTCAGTGTTGTGAGAACGATGACTGGTTAAAATTTTTGGTGGTTTCTTGTTCAGTCCATAGGCCTACATCATGTGGCAAACCGGTGAGCATGTGGCTCTATTAGTATAGGAGATACCTGAAAACATATCACACTTTTCATCATAGTGCTTTTACCAATGCATAAAATGCATGGAGAAGTCATTTCGAATGACTGGTCCTCAGTGTTGTGAGAACGATGACTGGTTAAAATTTTTGGTGGTTTCTTGTTCAGTCCATAGGCCTACATCATGTGGCAAACCGGTGAGCATGTGGCTCTATTAGTATAGGAGATACCTGAAAACATATCACACTTTTCATCATAGTGCTTTTACCAATGCATAAAATGCATGGAGAAGTCATTTCGAATGACTGGTCCTCAGTGTTGTGAGAACGATGACTGGTTAAAATTTTTGGTGGTTTCTTGTTCAGTCCATAGGCCTACATCATGTGGCAAACCGGTGAGCATGTGGCTCTATTAGTATAGGAGATACCTGAAAACATATCACACTTTTCATCATAGTGCTTTTACCAATGCATAAAATGCATGGAGAAGTCATTTCGAATGACTGGTCCTCAGTGTTGTGAGAACGATGACTGGTTAAAATTTTTGGTGGTTTCTTGTTCAGTCCATAGGCCTACATCATGTGGCAAACCGGTGAGCATGTGGCTCTATTAGTATAGGAGATACCTGAAAACATATCACACTTTTCATCATAGTGCTTTTACCAATGCATAAAATGCATGGAGAAGTCATTTCGAATGACTGGTCCTCAGTAGGGTTGAGCGAAACGGGTCGAACATTTTCAAAAGTCGCCGACTTTTGGCTAAGTCGGGGTTTCATGAAACCCGATCCGACCCCTGATAGCTGCATTGCTGTGTGTACGCCGCTGTGCAAACCAACTGCTTTTTTCAAAGCACAAATCCTCTTGTTCCTTCCTTTCTGCACAGCTATCTTTTTTGTTTGTCCACACTTTTTATTTCATTTGTGCATCAGTCCACTCCTTATTGCTGCCTGCCATACCTGGCTGAGATTACTGCAGGCAGGGAGATAGTAGCTGCCTGCCATACCTGGCTGAGATTACTGCAGGCAGGGAGATAGTAATTGTAGGACATTCCCTGTTTTTTTTTTTTTTTTTTTTTTGGTGGGAGATTAAGATTGGCAATTTGGCATTTCTGCTAGAGTGCCATCCCTGTGTGTGCCATCTCTCTCACATAGTGGGCCATAGAAAGCCTTTTCATTTTTCTGTATTTTTTTTTGTGGGGTGTATAAATTCTCCCTGATAAAAATACAGTGGGAGATTAATATTGGCCTTTGGGCTTGTGTGCCAGTCCTGAGTGTGCCATCTCTCTCACAAATAGTGGGCCATAGAAAGCCTATTTATTTTTTTTTTTGGTTTTATAAATTCTCCCTGAAAAAAAGGGAGATTAATATTGGCCTCTGGGCTTGTGTGCCAGTCCTGAGCGTGCCATCTGTGCCAGCCCTGAGCGTGCCATCTCTCTCACAAATAGTGGGCCATAGAAAGCCTATTTAATTTTTTTTTTTGTTTTATAAATTTTCCCTGAAAAAAGGGAGATTAATATTGGCCTCTGGGCTTGTGTGCCAGTTGTGAGCGTGCCATCTGTGCCAGTCCTGAGCGTGCCATCTCTCTCACAAATAGTGGGCCATAGAAAGCCTATTTAAATATTTTTTTGGTTTTATAAATTCTCCCAGAAAAAAAGGGAGATTAATATTGGCCTCTGGGCTTGTGTGCCAGTCCTGAGCGTGCCATCTGTGCCAGCCAGCCCTGAGCGTGCCATCTCTCTCACAAATAGTGGGCCATAGAAAGCCTATTTAATTTTTTTTTTTGTTTTATCAATTTTCCCTGAAAAAAGGGAGATTAATATTGGCCTCTGGGCTTGTGTGCCAGTTGTGAGCGTGCCATCTGTGCCAGTCCTGAGCGTGCCATCTCTCTCACAAATAGTGGGCCATAGAAAGCCTATTTAAATATTTTTTTGGTTTTATAAATTCTCCCAGAAAAAAAGGGAGATTAATATTGGCCTCTGGGCTTCTGTGCCAGTCCTGAGCGTGCCATCTGTGCCAGTCCTGAGCGTCCCATCTCTCTCACAAATAGTGGGCCATAGAAAGCCTATTTTATTTTTTTTTTGGGTTTTAGAAATTCTCCCTGAAAAAAGGGAGATTAATATTGGCCTCTGGGCTTGTGTGCCAGTTGTGAGCGTGCCATCTGTGCCAGTCCTGAGCGTGCCATCTCTCTCACAAATAGTGGGCCATAGAAAGCCTATTTAAATATTTTTTTGGTTTTATAAATTCTCCCAGAAAAAAAGGGAGATTAATATTGGCCTCTGGGCTTCTGTGCCAGTCCTGAGCGTGCCATCTGTGCCAGTCCTGAGCGTCCCATCTCTCTCACAAATAGTGGGCCATAGAAAGCCTATTTTATTTTTTTTTTGGGTTTCAGAAATTCTCCCTGGAAAAAAAAAGGGAGATTAATATTGCCCTTTGGGCTTGTGTGCCAGTACTAAGCGTTCCATCTCTCTCTCTCTCTCAGTCAGTGGGCCATAGAACGCATATTTTTGGTTTTATTTGTTTTCTAAATTCTCCCTGAAAAAATCATTTTATTTTATTTGGTTTCTAAATTCTTCCTGATAAAATCATATTTTTTTTATTATTTTTATTTCTAAAGTCTCCCTGAAAAAAAAAAAAAAAAAACAACCAAAAAAACAGTGGGAGATTAATATTGGCCTTTCTGCTTGTGTGCCAGTCTTGACTCCTGGGTGTGCCATCTCTCTCTCTCTCTCTCTCTCTCTCTCTCTCTCTCCAATTGTGGTCCATAGAAAGCCTATATTTTTTTTCCTTGATTTGGGTTCTAAAATCTACCAGAGAAAATAACTACATCAATCATTGGTAGAAAAATATTGGCCTCTGGGTTTGTGTGCCACTCCTGACTCCTGTGTGCGTCATCTCTCAGTCAGTGGGCCATAGAACGCCTATTTTTGGTTTTATTTGTTTTCTAAATTCTCCCTGAAAAAATCATTTTATTTTATTTGGTTTCTAAATTCTTCCTGATAAAATCATATTTTTTTTATTATTTTTTTTTCTAAAGTCTCCCTGAAAAAAAAAAAAAAAAACAGTGGGAGATTAATATTGGCCTTTCTGCTTGTGTGCCAGTCTTGACTCCTGGGTGCGTCATCTCTCAGTCAGTGGGCCATAGAACGCCTATTTTTGGTTTTATTTGTTTTATAAATTCTCCCTGAAAAAATCATTTTATTTTATTTGGTTTCTAAATTCTTCCTGATAAAATCATATTTTTTTTATTATTTTTTTTTCTAAAGTCTCCCTGAAAAAAAAAAAAAAAAAACAACCAAAAAAAACAGTGGGAGATTAATATTGGCCTTTCTGCTTGTGTGCCAGTCTTGACTCCTGGGTGCGTCATCTCTCAGTCAGTGGGCCATAGAACGCCTATTTTTGGTTTTATTTGTTTTATAAATTCTCCCTGAAAAAATCATTTTATTTTATTTGGTTTCTAAATTCTTCCTGATAAAATCATATTTTTTTTATTATTTTTTTTTCTAAAGTCTCCCTGAAAAAAAAAAAAAAAAAAACAACCAAAAAAAACAGTGGGAGATTAATATTGGCCTTTCTGCTTGTGTGCCAGTCTTGACTCCTGGGTGTGCCATCTCTCTCTCTCTCTCTCTCTCTCTCTCTCTCTCTCTCTCCAATTGTGGTCCATAGAAAGCCTATATTTTTTTTCCTTGATTTGGGTTCTAAAATCTACCAGAGAAAATAACTACATCAATCATTGGTAGAAAAATATTGGCCTCTGGGTTTGTGTGCCACTCCTGACTCCTGTGTGCGTCATCTCTCAGTCAGTGGGCCATAGAACGCCTATTTTTGTTTTTATTTGTTTTATAAATTCTCCCTGAAAAAATCATTTTATTTTATTTGGTTTCTAAATTCTTCCTGATAAAATCATATTTTTTTTATTATTTTTTTTTCTAAAGTCTCCCTGAAAAAAAAAAAAAAAAAAAAAAACAAAAAAAAAACAGTGGGAGATTAATATTGGCCTTTCTGCTTGTGTGCCAGTCTTGACTCCTGGGTGTGCCATCTCTCTCTCTCTCTCTCTCCAATTGTGGTCCATAGAAAGCCTACATTTTTTTTCCTTGATTTGGGTTCCAAAATCTACCAGAGAAAATAACTCCATCAATCATTGGTAGAAAAATATTGGCCTCTGGGCTTGTGTGCCACTCCTGATTCCTGTGTGCGTCATCTCTCACTCAGTGGCCCATAGAAAGCATATAGTTTGTTACATTTGTTTTCTAAATTCTCCCTGCAAAAATCTATTTTTTTTTTTTGGGGGGGTTTCTAAAGTGTTCCTGAAAAAAATAAAAATAAAAAAAAAATAATAGTGTGACATTAATATTAACATTTGTGCTTCAGTGACAGTCCTGCGTGTGGGGCATCTCTCTAATTTGCAGCCACCAAAAAAAGAGTGTGTAACATTGGGCCTGATTTTCGCTGTGGTCTCACCAACCTGTAAAGGGGTAGCTAAATCATACTGAAGTTATAGCTCACCGTGTAAGTTGTGTGACTGCAACAAATAACGTTAGTTTGGTTACGTTTTTAAAACAATGAGGAAGTCTAGTGGAAGAGGTCGTGGCCGGGGGCGTTCATTGTCAGCTGGTAATGAGGGTAGTGGTAGTGGTGGAGCATCAGGTGGTCGTGGGGGAAAAAATATTGCACCTAAGTCTGGAGCTGTGGAGCCAGGTTCGTCGTCCGGCTACACAAGGCCTCGAACGCTCCCTTTTCTGGGATTAGGAAAACCGCTTTTAAAGCCGGAGCAGCAAGAGCAAGTTTTGGCTTATCTTGCTGACTCAGCCTCTAGCTCTTTTGCCTCATCTCGTGAAACTGGTAAAAGTAAAAGCAGCGCGTCGTTAGTGGATGTTCACGGTCAGGGACAAGTCACTTCCTTGTCCTCTTCAGCAAAAACAACAACAGAGAAGAATGCAGCAGGCGACACAACGGGTTACTCCATGGAGCTCTTTACACATACCGTCCCTGGCTTAGAAAGTGAAGCAGTTAACAGTCCATGCCCATTACAAATTGAATCTGACATGGAGTGCACTGACGCACAGCCACAGCCAGACTACTATGCTGGTCCTTTGACTCAGACCACAACATTGCCCTCGCAGGGTGCTGATCAAGAATCAGACCCTGATGAGACTATGTTGCCCCATCACGAACGCTATACCACCGAACGACACGGTGACACAGACGAAGTTGCGCAGGAGGTACAAGAAGAGTTATTAGATGACCCAGTTCTTGACCCCGATTGGCAGCCATTGGGGGAACAGGGTGCAGGCGGCAGCAGTTCTGAAGCAGAGGAGGAGGAGGGGCCGCAGCAGGCATCAACATCGCCACAGGTTCCATCTGCCGGGCCCGTATCTTGCCCAAAACGCGTGGCAAAGCCAAAACCTGGTGGAGGACAGCGTGGCCATCCGGTTAAAGCTCAGTCTGCAATGCCTGAAAAGGTATCCGATGCTAGAAAGAGTGCAGTCTGGCATTTTTTTAAACAACATCCAATTGATCAGCGCAAAGTCATCTGTCAAAAATGTTCTACTTCCTTAAGCAGAGGTCAGAATCTGAAAAGTCTCAATACTAGTTGCATGCATAGACATTTAACCACCATGCATTTGAAAGCTTGGACTAACTACCAAACGTCCCTTAAGGTTGTTGCACCCTCGGCCAATGAAGCTAGTCATCAACGCAACATCCCTTCCGGCAGTGTAGGACCACCATTTAGCGCACCACCTGCTGTATCTGTGCAGGTATCTTTGCCAGGCCAAAGCAGTCAGGGTCAGGGAATCACCAGTTTCGTAGTAGGAAACACTGCATCTAGGGCACCGGCGGCAACAATACCATCTCCCACCGTCTCTCAGTCTGCCATGTCCACCGGCACCCCCGCTAGTTCCACGATCTCCAGCTCTCCAGTCCAGCTCACCCTACATGAGACTATGGTTAGAAAAAGGAAATACTTAGCCTCGCATCCGCGTACACAGGGTTTGAACGCCCACATAGCTAGACTAATCTCGTTAGAGATGATGCCCTACCGGTTAGTTGAAAGCGAAGCTTTCAAAGACCTGATGGACTACGCTGTACCACGCTACGAGCTACCCAGTCGACACTTTTTTTCCAGAAAAGCCATCCCAGCCCTCCACCAGCATGTTAAAGAGCGCATCGTCCATGCACTCAGGCAATCTGTGAGCACAAAGGTGCACCTGACAACAGATGCATGGACCAGTAGGCATGGCCAGGGACGTTACGTGTCCATCACGGCACACTGGGTAAATGTGGTGGATTCAGGGTCCACAGGGGACAGCAAGTTTGGGACAGTTCTGCCTAGCCCACGGTCTAGTAAACAGTTGTCTGTAGCCGTTCGCACCCCCTCCTCCTCCTCCTCCTCGTCCTCCTGCAGAAGCAAGAGCTCGTCCACAGACCGCAGTCGCACAAACACTCCATCCGCACCTGCCACTGTTGCACACCAGGTCTCCCATTATGGGGCAGCTACTGGCATACGTCAGCAGGCTGTATTGGCTATGAAGTGTTTGGGCGACAATAGACACACCGCGGAAGTTCTGTCCGAGTTCTTGCAGCAAGAAACGCAGTCGTGGCTGGGCACTGTAGATCTTGAGGCAGGCAAGGTAGTGAGTGATAACGGAAGGAATTTCATGGCTGCCATCTCCCTTTCCCAACTGAAACACATTCCTTGCCTGGCTCACACCTTAAACCTGGTGGTGCAGTGCTTCCTGAAAAGTTATCCGGGGTTATCCGACCTGCTCCTCAAAGTGCGTGGACTTTGCGCACATATCCGCCGTTCGCCTGTACACTCCAGCCGTATGCAGACCTATCAGCGTTCTTTGAACCTTCCCCAGCATCGCCTAATCATAGACGTTGCAACAAGGTGGAACTCAACACTGCACATGCTTCAGAGACTGTGCGAACAGAGGCGGGCTGTTATGTTTTTGTGGGAGGATACACATACACGGGCAGGCAGTAGGATGGCAGACATGGAGTTGTCAGGTGTGCAGTGGTCGAAGATTCAAGACATGTGTCAAGTCCTTCAGTGTTTTGAGGAATGCACACGGCTGGTTAGTGCAGACAACGCCATAATAAGCATGAGCATCCCCCTAATGCGTCTGCTGATGCAAAGTTTGACGCACATAAAGGATCAGGCGTCTGCACCAGAGGAAGAGGAAAGCCTTGATGACAGTCAGCGATTGTCTGGTCAGGGCAGTGTACATGACGAGGTACCGGGCGAAGAGGAGGTGGAGGATGAGGAGGATGATGGGGATGAGTATATTTTTAATGAGGAAGCTTTCCCGGGGGCACGGGAAATTGGTGGCGTGGCAAGGCCGGGTTCTGGTTTTTTGAGGGACACAAGTGACGTAGATTTGCCTGCAACTGCCCCTCAACCAAGCACAACCGCAGATTTGACAACGGGAACTTTGGCCCACATGGCGGATTATGCCTTGCGTATCCTCAAAAGGGACACACGCATTACAAAAATGATGAACGATGACGATTACTGGTTGGCCTGCCTCCTTGATCCTCGCTATAAAGGCAAATTGCAAAATATTATGCCACATGAGAACTTGGAACTAATATTAGCAACAAAACAATCAACTCTTGTTGACCGTTTGCTTCTGGCATTCCCTGCACACAGCGCCCGTGATCGTTCTCACACGAGCTCCAGGGGCCAGCAGACCAGAGGTGTTAGAGGGGCAGAAATCAGAAGTGGCGTTGGACAGAGGGGTTTTCTGACCAGGTTGTGGAGTGATTTTTCTATGACCGCAGACAGGACAGGTACTGCAGCATCAATTCAAAGTGACAGGAGACAACATTTGTCCAGTATGGTTACAAACTATTTTTCATCCCTTATCGACGTTCTCCCTCAACCGTCATTCCCATTTGATTACTGGGCATCCAAATTAGACACCTGGCCAGAATTGGCAGAATATGCATTGCAGGAGCTTGCTTGCCCGGCAGCTAGTGTCCTATCAGAAAGAGTATTCAGTGCTGCAGGTTCAATACTAACAGAAAAAAGGACTCGTCTGGCTACCCAAAATGTAGATGATCTAACCTTCATTAAAATGAACCACAACTGGATTTCAAAATCTTTTGCCCCACCCTGCCCGGCTGACACCTAGCTTTCCTATGAAAAGGTCTTGCCTGTGGACTATTCTGAATGACTTTTCCAATCTCGTAATTTTCTTCACCTGATTGTCCAGCATACGACATGTTTCCACCTCACGAAATGGCCAAACTCCCCACACGGGGCCGTGCTATCGCCACTTTGCGCTTGGACCCTTGAGAGTGCTGTTTGTCTGAAGAGGTGGGTGTGGCCGCTTTTGGTCGACGGCACTGCCACTGGGTCCCTCATAGTACAATAAAGTGTCTCTGGCGGTGGTGGTGCGCACCCAACGTCAGACACACCGTTGTAATATGAGGGGCCCTGTGCCTGTACCGCCGGCCACAAGACAGTTCCCCCCCCAGCTCAAACAGTGCTCTACCACTAGCAAAATTATCTCTCACAGCTTCACCAATGTGTAGTCTAGCCGCTGACATCCTTCAATGCCTGGCACTGACAATACCATTGTTTTGACATTTTTGTTATGTTAGGCCTTCGAAGCCTGTCTGCGGTCCCTTCTTTCTACAACTACTACACTGACCAGGCCACTGCTGGCCGTGTTACCCTGGAACCAATTTAAAAGTGCCTACAGTCAGCCCAATTTTGTTATGTTAGGCCTTCGAAGACTGTCTGCCGTCACTCCTTCCACTAGACTTCCACTGACCATACACTGCTGCCCATGTACCCCTGGAACCAATTTAAAGTGCCTACAGCCAGCCCAATTTTGTTATGTTAGGCCTTCGAAGCCTGTCTGCGGTAACTCCTTCCACTAGACTTCCACTGACCAGACCACTGCTGCCCGTGTACCCCTGGAACCAATTTAAAAGTGCCTACAGCCAGCCCAAGTTTGTTATGTTAGGCCTTGGAAGCCTGTCTGCGGTCACTCCTTCCACTAGACTTCCACTGACCAGACCACTGCTGCCCGTGTACCCCTGGAACCAATTTAAAAGTGCCTACAGCCAGCCCAAGTTTGTTATGTTAGGCCTTGGAAGCCTGTCTGCGGTCACTCCTTCCACTAGACTTCCACTGACCAGACCACTGCTGCCCGTGTACCCCTGGAACCAATTTAAAAGTGCCTACAGCCAGCCCAAGTTTGTTATGTTAGGCCTTGGAAGCCTGTCTGCGGTCACTCCTTCCACTAGACTTCCACTGACCAGACCACTGCTGCCCGTGTACCCCTGGAACCAATTTAAAAGTGCCTACAGCCAGCCCAAGTTTGTTATGTTAGGCCTTGGAAGCCTGTCTGCGGTCACTCCTTCCACTAGACTTCCACTGACCAGACCACTGCTGCCCGTGTACCCCTGGAACCAATTTAAAAGTGCCTACAGCCAGCCCAAGTTTGTTATGTTAGGCCTTGGAAGCCTGTCTGCGGTCACTCCTTCCACTAGACTTCCACTGACCAGACCACTGCTGCCCGTGTACCCCTGGAACCAATTTAAAAGTGCCTACAGCCAGCCCAAGTTTGTTATGTTAGGCCTTCTAAGCCTGTCTGCGGTCCATTCTTTCAACTACTACTACACTGACCAGGTCACTGCTGCCCGTGTACCCCTGGAACCAATTTAAAATTGCCTACAGCCAGCCCAATTTTTTTATTTTAGGCCTTCGATGCCTGTCTGCGGTCCATTCTTTCAACTACTACTACACTGACCAGGTCACTGCTGTCCGTGTACCCCTGGAACCAATTTAAAATTGCCTACAGCCATGTGTTATTATTTTAGGCCTTCGATGCCTGTCTGCGGTCACTCCTTCCACTAGGCCTCCACTGACCACACCACTGCTGTCCGTGTACCCCTGGAACCAATTTAAAATTGCCTACAGCCATGTGTTATTATTTTAGGCCTTCGATGCCTGTCTGCGGTCACTCCTTCCACTAGGCCTCCACTGACCACACCACTGCTGTCCGTGTACCCCTGGAACCAATTTAAAATTGCCTACAGCCAGCCCAATTTTTTTATTTTAGGCCTTCGATGCCTGTCTGCGGTCCATTCTTTCAACTACTACTACACTGACCAGGTCACTGCTGTCCGTGTACCCCTGGAACCAATTTAAAATTGCCTACAGCCATGTGTTATTATTTTAGGCCTTCGATGCCTGTCTGCGGTCACTCCTTCCACTAGGCCTCCACTGACCACACCACTGCTGTCCGTGTACCCCTGGAACCAATTTAAAATTGCCTACAGCCATGTGTTATTATTTTAGGCCTTCGATGCCTGTCTGCGGTCACTCCTTCCACTAGGCCTCCACTGACCACACCACTGCTGTCCGTGTACCCCTGGAACCAATTTAAAATTGCCTACAGCCAGCCCAATTTTTTTATTTTAGGCCTTCGATGCCTGTCTGCGGTCCATTCTTTCAACTACTACTACACTGACCAGGTCACTGCTGTCCGTGTACCCCTGGAACCAATTTAAAATTGCCTACAGCCATGTGTTATTATTTTAGGCCTTCGATGCCTGTCTGCGGTCACTCCTTCCACTAGGCCTCCACTGACCACACCACTGCTGTCCGTGTACCCCTGGAACCAATTTAAAATTGCCTACAGCCATGTGTTATTATTTTAGGCCTTCGATGCCTGTCTGCGGTCACTCCTTCCACTAGGCCTCCACTGACCACACCACTGCTGCCCGTGTACCCCTGGAACCAATTTAAAATTGCCTACAGCCAGCCCAATTTTTTTATTTTAGGCCTTCGATGCCTGTCTGCGGTCCATTCTTTCAACTACTACTACACTGACCAGGTCACTGCTGTCCGTGTACCCCTGGAACCAATTTAAAATTGCCTACAGCCATGTGTTATTATTTTAGGCCTTCGATGCCTGTCTGCGGTCACTCCTTCCACTAGGCCTCCACTGACCACACCACTGCTGTCCGTGTACCCCTGGAACCAATTTAAAATTGCCTACAGCCATGTGTTATTATTTTAGGCCTTCGATGCCTGTCTGCGGTCACTCCTTCCACTAGGCCTCCACTGACCACACCACTGCTGTCCGTGTACCCCTGGAACCAATTTAAAATTGCCTACAGCCAGCCCAATTTTTTTATTTTAGGCCTTCGATGCCTGTCTGCGGTCCATTTTTTCAACTACTACTACACTGACCAGGTCACTGCTGCCCGTGTACCCCTGGAACCAATTTAAAATTGCCTACAGCCATGTGTTATTATTTTAGGCCTTCGATGCCTGTCTGCGGTCACTCCTTCCACTAGGCCTCCACTGACCACACCACTGCTGTCCGTGTACCCCTGGAACCAATTTAAAATTGCCTACAGCCATGTGTTATTATTTTAGGCCTTCGATGCCTGTCTGCGGTCACTCCTTCCACTAGGCCTCCACTGACCACACCACTGCTGCCCGTGTACCCCTGGAACCAATTTAAAATTGCCTACAGCCAGCCCAATTTTTTTATTTTAGGCCTTCGATGCCTGTCTGCGGTCCATTCTTTCAACTACTACTACACTGACCAGGTCACTGCTGTCCGTGTACCCCTGGAACCAATTTAAAATTGCCTACAGCCATGTGTTATTATTTTAGGCCTTCGATGCCTGTCTGCGGTCACTCCTTCCACTAGGCCTCCACTGACCACACCACTGCTGTCCGTGTACCCCTGGAACCAATTTAAAATTGCCTACAGCCATGTGTTATTATTTTAGGCCTTCGATGCCTGTCTGCGGTCACTCCTTCCACTAGGCCTCCACTGACCACACCACTGCTGTCCGTGTACCCCTGGAACCAATTTAAAATTGCCTACAGCCAGCCCAATTTTTTTATTTTAGGCCTTCGATGCCTGTCTGCGGTCCATTCTTTCAACTACTACTACACTGACCAGGTCACTGCTGTCCGTGTACCCCTGGAACCAATTTAAAATTGCCTACAGCCATGTGTTATTATTTTAGGCCTTCGATGCCTGTCTGCGGTCACTCCTTCCACTAGGCCTCCACTGACCACACCACTGCTGTCCGTGTACCCCTGGAACCAATTTAAAATTGCCTACAGCCATGTGTTATTATTTTAGGCCTTCGATGCCTGTCTGCGGTCACTCCTTCCACTAGGCCTCCACTGACCACATCACTGCTGCCCGTGTACCCCTGGAACCAATTTAAAATTGCCTACAGCCAGCCCAATTTTTTTATTTTAGGCCTTCGATGCCTGTCTGCGGTCCATTCTTTCAACTACTACTACACTGACCAGGTCACTGCTGTCCGTGTACCCCTGGAACCAATTTAAAATTGCCTACAGCCATGTGTTATTATTTTAGGCCTTCGATGCCTGTCTGCGGTCACTCCTTCCACTAGGCCTCCACTGACCACACCACTGCTGTCCGTGTACCCCTGGAACCAATTTAAAATTGCCTACAGCCATGTGTTATTATTTTAGGCCTTCGATGCCTGTCTGCGGTCACTCCTTCCACTAGGCCTCCACTGACCACACCACTGCTGTCCGTGTACCCCTGGAACCAATTTAAAATTGCCTACAGCCAGCCCAATTTTTTTATTTTAGGCCTTCGATGCCTGTCTGCGGTCCATTCTTTCAACTACTACTACACTGACCAGGTCACTGCTGTCCGTGTACCCCTGTAACCAATTTAAAATTGCCTACAGCCATGTGTTATTATTTTAGGCATTCGATGCCTGTCTGCGGTCCATTTTTTCAACTACTACTACACTGACCAGGTCACTGCTGCCCGTGTACCCCTGGAACCAATTTAAAATTGCCTACAGCCATGTGTTATTATTTTAGGCCTTCGATGCCTGTCTGCGGTCACTCCTTCCACTAGGCCTCCACTGACCACACCACTGCTGCCCGTGTACCCCTGGAACCAATTTAAAATTGCCTACAGCCAGCCCAATTTTTTTATTTTAGGCCTTCGATGCCTGTCTGCGGTCCATTCTTTCAACTACTACTACACTGACCAGGTCACTGCTGCCCGTGTACCCCTGGAACCAATTTAAAATTGCCTACAGCCATGTGTTATTATTTTAGGCCTTCGATGCCTGTCTGCGGTCACTCCTTCCACTAGGCCTCCACTGACCACACCACTGCTGTCCGTGTACCCCTGGAACCAATTTAAAATTGCCTACAGCCATGTGTTATTATTTTAGGCCTTCGATGCCTGTCTGCGGTCCATTCTTTCAACTACTACTACACTGACCAGGGCACTGCTGGCCGTGTACCCCTGGAACCAACATCAGAAAATATAAAAATAAGTATTTTGCTTATAAAAAAGAAAATACTGGTGAGATATCAAATGCAGACATTTTAACATTAAAAACAAACACACAACTCTAATCTGGTACAGTACTAAAAATGGCCACCAGCTACAATTACTTTCTCCTGCAAGTAGTTAACTGAAAGTTTTTTTAAATTGAAAACACACATATGGCATCCACCGAGTGTTGTCCTGTCGCGTCTTCTTTATATTATTGCCGAGAAGATGCAAAATAATGAAAATAATAAAATCATTAATTACCAAAATAATAGAGAAAGTCAACACCACATTGCAAATAAACATTCATTCCAAATAAAGAAGCAGGGCGCGTCCGAGGGTGAGTATATACCTAATAAGAATATAATCACCCTCGGACGCGCAATGCTTATTTCCAACAGCCTTCCTTCCTAAGAATCAGCCCTTCCGTCGTGTAGAGAGACGTTGTGTTACACTCCAAGGTGTTCCCCAGGTTGCCTTTCCTGAGCTTCGATCTTCCGGCTCTCGTTTAGTAGTTCTTGGAAACTACTCTGCATTAGGCCTTCAAATTGGGTATGGGGTGTAGAGAGATGGTGTGTTCCACTCCAAGGTGTTCCCCAGGTTGCCTTTCCTGAGCTTCGATCTTCCGGCTCTCGTTTAGTAGTTGTTGGAAACTACGCTGCATTAGGCCTTCAAATTGGGTATGGGGTGTAGCGAGAGGGTGTGTTACACTCCAAGGTGTTCCCCAGGTTGCCTTTCCTGAGCTTCGATCTTCCGGCTCTCGTTTAGTAGTTCTTGGAAACTACACTGCATTAGGCCTTCAAATTGGGTATGGGGTGTAGAGAGAGGGTGTGTTACACTCCAAGGTGTTCCCCAGGTTGCCTTTCCTGAGCTTCGATATTCCGGCTCTCGTTTAGTAGTTGTCGGAAACTACGCTGCATTAGGCCTACAAATTGGGTATGGGGTGTAGAGAGAGGGTGTGTTACACTCCAAGGTGTTCCCCAGGTTGCCTTTCCTGAGCTTCGATCTTCATGCTCTCGTTTAGTAGTTGTCGGAAACTACGCTGCATTAGGCCTACAAATTGGGTATGGGGTGTAGAGAGAGGGTTTGTTACACTCCAAGGTGTTCCCCAGGTTGCCTTTCCTGAGCTTCGATCTTCCGGCTCTCGTTTAGTAGTTGTTGGAAACTACGCTGCATTAGGCCTTCAAATTGGGTATGGGGTGTAGCGAGAGGGTGTGTTACACTCCAAGGTGTTCCCCAGGTTGCCTTTCCTGAGCTTCGATCTTCCGGCTCTCGTTTAGTAGTTCTTGGAAACTACACTGCATTAGGCCTTCAAATTGGGTATGGGGTGTAGAGAGAGGGTGTGTTACACTCTAAGGTGTTCCCCAGGTTTCCTTGCCATTGCTTCGGTCTTCCGACTCTCGTTTAGTAGTTGTAGAAAAGTACACTGCATTAGGCCATACAAAATGGGTATGGGGTGGAGAGAGATGGTGTGTTACACTCCAAGGTGTTCCCCAGGTTGCCTTTCCTGAGCTTCTATCTTCAGGCTCTCATTAAATTGTGGTTAAATGGAACAACTGCATTTGGCGTACTAGTTGGTTTGGGGCCTACTATCGGTGTCTGCCACTCCTTGCTGTTCTCCTCCACTGAACAAAGCTGTGCCGCCTGTTTACTACGGTTGCCAATTTTGAACTGCATTTCGACTACTTACTGATTTGGCCCTACTCTCTGTGTCAGCCTCTCATTCCAGTTGTCCTCCACTGCAATGCCCCCTGGTTATTCCTGTGTTACCAATTTTGAACTGCATTTAGCCCACTTTCTTCTTTGGGCCTATATCTGTGTTTCCACTTCATCGTGCCCATTGCCCAGCCAGTGATAGATGAGTCTGCTGGTACATTGACCCATAACGCAACATTCCCCGTGCACGCTACACAACAACATTGTGACCCTGCTGAAAGTCAGGTTGCTCTTCCCGCATACCATACCACCTTACACGGGGACAAAGAGGAAGGTGCAGATGAAAGTGCAGGTTCCTTCATCAGGTGGGGGGAGGAATACTAGTTGGCGACGTCACTGGCACAGGGCCTCTCATAGTACGCAAAAGTGTTGCTGCCGGTGGGAGGCGCCCCCGCCGTGCAAACACACCGCTGTACTTTGAGGGGCCCTGTGCCAGTGCCAATGCCAACGAGTGGGCCCCCCCTGCTTGCTCAGGTTCACAGCACTTGCAAAGTTGAAATACTTACCTCTCCCTGCTCCACTGCCGTGACGTGGTCCAGATTTCCTGGGCCCACTAATTACTTGAACCAGCCCTACCCCCCACAACTTTAGCCAAATGACCCCCAATTTCAAATGCCTTCCAATTATTATAAGGTAAATTACGCTTGACAAGCTTCATTAAGAAGAATGGATGGTTTTGACATTAAAATGGCCACTCTAGGTGTTTTCCTGGCCCCCACTCACTGCCGACTATGCTGCCCCATTGACTTGCATTGGGTTTCGTGTTTCGGTCGATCCCGACTTTACGTCATAATCGGCCGATTTCACTCGACCCGACTTTGGACATAGTCGGGTTTCGCAAAACCCGGCTCGACTCTAAAAAGGTCAAGGTCGCTCAACTCTAGTCCTCAGTGTTGTGAGAACGATGACTGGTTAAAATTTTTGGTGGTTTCTTGTTCAGTCCATAGGCCTACATCATGTGGCAAACCGGTGAGCATGTGGCTCTATTAGTATAGGAGATACCTGAAAACATATCACACTTTTCATCATAGTGCTTTTACCAGTGCATACAATGCATGGAGAAGTCATTTCGAATGACTGGTCCTCAGTGTTGTGAGAACGATGACTGGTTAAAATTTTTGGTGGTTTCTTGTTCAGTCCATAGGCCTACATCATGTGGCAAACCGGTGAGCATGTGGCTCTATTAGTATAGGAGATACCTGAAAACATATCACACTTTTCATCATAGTGCTTTTACCAATGCATAAAATGCATGGAGAAGTCATTTCGAATGACTGGTCCTCAGTGTTGTGAGAACGATGACTGGTTAAAATTTTTGGTGGTTTCTTGTTCAGTCCATAGGCCTACATCATGTGGCAAACCGGTGAGCATGTGGCTCTATTAGTATAGGAGATACCTGAAAACATATCACACTTTTCATCATAGTGCTTTTACCAATGCATAAAATGCATGGAGAAGTCATTTCGAATGACTGGTCCTCAGTGTTGTGAGAACGATGACTGGTTAAAATTTTTGGTGGTTTCTTGTTCAGTCCATAGGCCTACATCATGTGGCAAACCGGTGAGCATGTGGCTCTATTAGTATAGGAGATACCTGAAAACATATCACACTTTTCATCATAGTGCTTTAACCAATGCATAAAATGCATGGAGAAGTCATTTCGAATGACTGGTCCTCAGTGTTGTGAGAACGATGACTGGTTAAAATTTTTGGTGGTTTCTTGTTCAGTCCATAGGCCTACATCATGTGGCAAACCGGTGAGCATGTGGCTCTATTAGTATAGGAGATACCTGAAAACATATCACACTTTTCATCATAGTGCTTTTACCAATGCATAAAATGCATGGAGAAGTCATTTCGAATGACTGGTCCTCAGTGTTGTGAGAACGATGACTGGTTAAAATTTTTGGTGGTTTCTTGTTCAGTCCATAGGCCTACATCATGTGGCAAACCGGTGAGCATGTGGCTCTATTAGTATAGGAGATACCTGAAAACATATCACACTTTTCATCATAGTGCTTTTACCAATGCATAAAATGCATGGAGAAGTCATTTCGAATGACTGGTCCTCAGTGTTGTGAGAACGATGACTGGTTAAAATTTTTGGTGGTTTCTTGTTCAGTCCATAGGCCTACATCATGTGGCAAACCGGTGAGCATGTGGCTCTATTAGTATAGGAGATACCTGAAAACATATCACACTTTTCATCATAGTGCTTTTACCAATGCATAAAATGCATGGAGAAGTCATTTCGAATGACTGGTCCTCAGTGTTGTGAGAACGATGACTGGTTAAAATTTTTGGTGGTTTCTTGTTCAGTCCATAGGCCTACATCATGTGGCAAACCGGTGAACATGTGGCTCTATTAGTATAGGAGATACCTGAAAACATATCACACTTTTCATCATAGTGCTTTTACCAATGCATAAAATGCATGGAGAAGTCATTTCGAATGACTGGTCCTCAGTGTTGTGAGAACGATGACTGGTTAAAATTTTTGGTGGTTTCTTGTTCAGTCCATAGGCCTACATCATGTGGCAAACCGGTGAGCATGTGGCTCTATTAGTATAGGAGATACCTGAAAACATATCACACTTTTCATCATAGTGCTTTTACCAATGCATAAAATGCATGGAGAAGTCATTTCGAATGACTGGTCCTCAGTGTTGTGAGAACGACGACTGGTTAAAATTTTTGGTGGTTTCTTGTTCAGTCCATAGGCCTACATCATGTGGCAAACCGGTGAGCATGTGGCTCTATTAGTATAGGAGATACCTGAAAACATATCACACTTTTCATCATAGTGCTTTTACCAATGCATAAAATGCATGGAGAAGTCATTTCGAATGACTGGTCCTCAGTGTTGTGAGAACGATGACTGGTTAAAATTTTTGGTGGTTTCTTGTTCAGTCCATGGGCCTACATCATGTGGCAAACCGGTGAGCATGTGGCTCTATTAGTATAGGAGATACCTGAAAACATCACACTTTTCATCATAGTGCTTTTACCAATGCATAAAATGCATGGAGAAGTCATTTCGAATGACTGGTCCTCAGTGTTGTGAGAACGATGACTGGTTAAAATTTTTGGTGGTTTCTTGTTCAATCCATAGGCCTACATCATGTGGCAAACCGGTGAGCATGTGGCTCTATTAGTATAGGAGGTACCTGAAAACATATCACACTTTTCATCATAGTGCTTTTACCAATGCATAAAATGCATGGAGAAGTCATTTCGAATGACTGGTCCTCAGTGTTGTGAGAACGATGACTGGTTAAAATTTTTGGTGGTTTCTTGTTCAGTCCATAGGCCTACATCATGTGGCAAACCGGTGAGCATGTGGCTCTATTAGTATAGGAGATACCTGAAAACATATCACACTTTTCATCATAGTGCTTTTACCAATGCATAAAATGCATGGAGAAGTCATTTCGAATGACTGGTCCTCAGTGTTGTGAGAACGATGACTGGTTAAAATTTTTGGTGGTTTCTTGTTCAGTCCATAGGCCTACATCATGTGGCAAACCGGTGAGCATGTGGCTCTATTAGTATAGGAGATACCTGAAAACATATCACACTTTTCATCATAGTGCTTTAACCAATGCATAAAATGCATGGAGAAGTCATTTCGAATGACTGGTCCTCAGTGTTGTGAGAACGATGACTGGTTAAAATTTTTGGTGGTTTCTTGTTCAGTCCATAGGCCTACATCATGTGGCAAACCGGTGAGCATGTGGCTCTATTAGTATAGGAGATACCTGAAAACATATCACACTTTTCATCACAGTGCTTTTACCAATGCATAAAATGCATGGATAAGTCATTTCGAATGACTGGTCCTCAGTGTTGTTAGAACGATGACTGGTTAAAATTTTTGGTGGTTTCTTGTTCAGTCCATAGGCCTACATCATGTGGCAAACCGGTGAGCATGTGGCTCTATTAGTATAGGAGATACCTGAAAACATATCACACTTTTCATCATAGTGCTTTTACCAATGCATAAAATGCATGGAGAAGTCATTTCGAATGACTGGTCCTCAGTGTTGTGAGAACGATGACTGGTTAAAATTTTTGGTGGTTTCTTGTTCAGTCCATAGGCCTACATCATGTGGCAAACCGGTGAGCATGTGGCTCTATTAGTATAGGAGATACCTGAAAACATATCACACTTTTCATCATAGTGCTTTTACCAATGCATAAAATGCATGGAGAAGTCATTTCGAATGACTGGTCCTCAGTGTTGTGAGAACGATGACTGGTTAAAATTTTTGGTGGTTTCTTGTTCAGTCCATAGGCCTACATCATGTGGCAAACCGGTGAGCATGTGGCTCTATTAGTATAGGAGATACCTGAAAACATATCACACTTTTCATCATAGTGCTTTTACCAATGCATAAAATGCATGGAGAAGTCATTTCGAATGACTGGTCCTCAGTGTTGTGAGAACGATGACTGGTTAAAATTTTTGGTGGTTTCTTGTTCAGTCCATAGGCCTACATCATGTGGCAAACCGGTGAGCATGTGGCTCTATTAGTATAGGAGATACCTGAAAACATATCACACTTTTCATCATAGTGCTTTTACCAATGCATAAAATGCATGGAGAAGTCATTTCGAATGACTGGTCCTCAGTGTTGTGAGAACGATGACTGGTTAAAATTTTTGGTGGTTTCTTGTTCAGTCCATAGGCCTACATCATGTGGCAAACCGGTGAGCATGTGGCTCTATTAGTATAGGAGATACCTGAAAACATATCACACTTTTCATCATAGTGCTTTTACCAATGCATAAAATGCATGGAGAAGTCATTTCGAATGACTGGTCCTCAGTGTTGTGAGAACGATGACTGGTTAAAATTTTTGGTGGTTTCTTGTTCAGTCCATAGGCCTACATCATGTGGCAAACCGGTGAGCATGTGGCTCTATTAGTATAGGAGATACCTGAAAACATATCACACTTTTCATCATAGTGCTTTTACCAATGCATAAAATGCATGGAGAAGTCATTTCGAATGACTGGTCCTCAGTGTTGTGAGAACGATGACTGGTTAAAATTTTTGGTGGTTTCTTGTTCAGTCCATAGGCCTACATCATGTGGCAAACCGGTGAGCATGTGGCTCTATTAGTATAGGAGATACCTGAAAACATATCACACTTTTCATCATAGTGCTTTTACCAATGCATAAAATGCATGGAGAAGTCATTTCGAATGACTGGTCCTCAGTGTTGTGAGAACGATGACTGGTTAAAATTTTTGGTGGTTTCTTGTTCAGTCCATAGGCCTACATCATGTGGCAAACCGGTGAGCATGTGGCTCTATTAGTATAGGAGATACCTGAAAACATATCACACTTTTCATCATAGTGCTTTTACCAATGCATAAAATGCATGGAGAAGTCATTTCGAATGACTGGTCCTCAGTGTTGTGAGAACGATGACTGGTTAAAATTTTTGGTGGTTTCATGTTCAGTCCATAGGCCTACATCATGTGGCAAACCGGTGAGCATGTGGCTCTATTAGTATAGGAGATACCTGAAAACATATCACACTTTACATCATAGTGCTTTTACCAATGCATAAAATGCATGGAGAAGTCATTTCGAATGACTGGTCCTCAGTGTTGTGAGGACGATGACTGGTTTAAATTTTTGGTGGTTTCTTGTTCAGTCCATAGGCCTACATCATGTGGCAAACCGGTGAGCATGTGGCTCTATTAGTATAGGAGATACCTGAAAACATATCACACTTTTCATCATAGTGCTTTTACCAATGCATAAAATGCATGGAGAAGTCATTTCGAATGACTGGTCCTCAGTGTTGTGAGAACGATGACTGGTTAAAATTTTTGGTGGTTTCTTGTTCAGTCCATAGGCCTACATCATGTGGCAAACCGGTGAGCATGTGGCTCTATTAGTATAGGAGATACCTGAAAACATATCACACTTTTCATCATAGTGCTTTTACCAATGCATAAAATGCATGGAGAAGTCATTTCGAATGACTGGTTCTCAGTGTTGTGAGAACGATGACTGGTTAAAATTTTTGGTGGTTTCTTGTTCAGTCCATAGGCCTACATCATGTGGCAAACCGGTGAGCATGTGGCTCTATTAGTATAGGAGATACCTGAAAACATATCACACTTTTCATCATAGTGCTTTTACCAATGCATAAAATGCATGGAGAAGTCATTTCGAATGACTGGTCCTCAGTGTTGTGAGAACGATGACTGGTTAAAATTTTTGGTGGTTTCTTGTTCAGTCCATAGGCCTACATCATGTGGCAAACCGGTGAGCATGTGGCTCTATTAGTATAGGAGATACCTGAAAACATATCACACTTTTCATCATAGTGCTTTTACCAATGCATAAAATGCATGGAGAAGTCATTTCGAATGACTGGTCCTCAGTGTTGTGAGAACGATGACTGGTTAAAATTTTTGGTGGTTTCTTGTTCAGTCCATAGGCCTACATCATGTGGCAAACCGGTGAGCATGTGGCTCTATTAGTATAGGAGATACCTGAAAACATATCACACTTTTCATCATAGTGCTTTTACCAATGCATAAAATGCATGGAGAAGTCATTTCGAATGACTGGTCCTCAGTGTTGTGAGAACGATGACTGGTTAAAATTTTTGGTGGTTTCTTGTTCAGTCCATAGGCCTACATCATGTGGCAAACCGGTGAGCATGTGGCTCTATTAGTATAGGAGATACCTGAAAACATATCACACTTTTCATCATAGTGCTTTTACCAATGCATAAAATGCATGGAGAAGTCATTTCGAATGACTGGTCCTCAGTGTTGTGAGAACGATGACTGGTTAAAATTTTTGGTGGTTTCTTGTTCAGTCCATAGGCCTACATCATGTGGCAAACCGGTGAGCATGTGGCTCTATTAGTATAGGAGATACCTGAAAACATATCACACTTTTCATCATAGTGCTTTTACCAATGCATAAAATGCATGGAGAAGTCATTTCGAATGACTGGTCCTCAGTGTTGTGAGAACGATGACTGGTTAAAATTTTTGGTGGTTTCTTGTTCAGTCCATAGGCCTACATCATGTGGCAAACCGGTGAGCATGTGGCTCTATTAGTATAGGAGATACCTGAAAACATATCACACTTTTCATCATAGTGCTTTTACCAATGCATAAAATGCATGGAGAAGTCATTTCGAATGACTGGTCCTCAGTGTTGTGAGAACGATGACTGGTTAAAATTTTTGGTGGTTTCATGTTCAGTCCATAGGCCTACATCATGTGGCAAACCGGTGAGCATGTGGCTCTATTAGTATAGGAGATACCTGAAAACATATCACACTTTACATCATAGTGCTTTTACCAATGCATAAAATGCATGGAGAAGTCATTTCGAATGACTGGTCCTCAGTGTTGTGAGGACGATGACTGGTTTAAATTTTTGGTGGTTTCTTGTTCAGTCCATAGGCCTACATCATGTGGCAAACCGGTGAGCATGTGGCTCTATTAGTATAGGAGATACCTGAAAACATATCACACTTTTCATCATAGTGCTTTTACCAATGCATAAAATGCATGGAGAAGTCATTTCGAATGACTGGTCCTCAGTGTTGTGAGAACGATGACTGGTTAAAATTTTTGGTGGTTTCTTGTTCAGTCCATAGGCCTACATCATGTGGCAAACCGGTGAGCATGTGGCTCTATTAGTATAGGAGATACCTGAAAACATATCACACTTTTCATCATAGTGCTTTTACCAATGCATAAAATGCATGGAGAAGTCATTTCGAATGACTGGTTCTCAGTGTTGTGAGAACGATGACTGGTTAAAATTTTTGGTGGTTTCTTGTTCAGTCCATAGGCCTACATCATGTGGCAAACCGGTGAGCATGTGGCTCTATTAGTATAGGAGATACCTGAAAACATATCACACTTTTCATCATAGTGCTTTTACCAATGCATAAAATGCATGGAGAAGTCATTTCGAATGACTGGTCCTCAGTGTTGTGAGAACGATGACTGGTTAAAATTTTTGGTGGTTTCTTGTTCAGTCCATAGGCCTACATCATGTGGCAAACCGGTGAGCATGTGGCTCTATTAGTATAGGAGATACCTGAAAACATATCACACTTTTCATCATAGTGCTTTTACCAATGCATAAAATGCATGGAGAAGTCATTTCGAATGACTGGTCCTCAGTGTTGTGAGAACGATGACTGGTTAAAATTTTTGGTGGTTTCTTGTTCAGTCCATAGGCCTACATCATGTGGCAAACCGGTGAGCATGTGGCTCTATTAGTATAGGAGATACCTGAAAACATATCACACTTTTCATCATAGTGCTTTTACCAATGCATAAAATGCATGGAGAAGTCATTTCGAATGACTGGTCCTCAGTGTTGTGAGAACGATGACTGGTTAAAATTTTTGGTGGTTTCTTGTTCAGTCCATAGGCCTACATCATGTGGCAAACCGGTGAGCATGTGGCTCTATTAGTATAGGAGATACCTGAAAACATATCACACTTTTCATCATAGTGCTTTTACCAATGCATAAAATGCATGGAGAAGTCATTTCGAATGACTGGTTCTCAGTGTTGTGAGAACGATGACTGGTTAAAATTTTTGGTGGTTTCTTGTTCAGTCCATAGGCCTACATCATGTGGCAAACCGGTGAGCATGTGGCTCTATTAGTATAGGAGATACCTGAAAACATATCACACTTTTCATCATAGTGCTTTTACCAATGCATAAAATGCATGGAGAAGTCATTTCGAATGACTGGTCCTCAGTGTTGTGAGAACGATGACTGGTTAAAATTTTGGTGGTTTCTTGTTCAGTCCATAGGCCTACATCATGTGGCAAACCGGTGAGCATGTGGCTCTATTAGTATAGGAGATACCTGAAAACATATCACACTTTTCATCATAGTGCTTTTACCAATGCATAAAATGCATGGAGAAGTCATTTCGAATGACTGGTCCTCAGTGTTGTGAGAACGATGACTGGTTAAAATTTTTGGTGGTTTCTTGTTCAGTCCATAGGCCTACATCATGTGGCAAACTGGTGAGCATGTGGCTCTATTAGTATAGGAGATACCTGAAAACATATCACACTTTTCATCATAGTGCTTTTACCAATGCATAAAATGCATGGAGAAGTCATTTCGAATGACTGGTCCTCAGTGTTGTGAGAACGATGACTGGTTAAAATTTTTGGTGGTTTCTTGTTCAGTCCATAGGCCTACATCATGTGGCAAACCGGTGAGCATGTGGCTCTATTAGTATAGGAGATACCTGAAAACATATCACACTTTCATCATAGTGCTTTTACCAATGCATAAAATGCATGGAGAAGTCATTTCGAATGACTGGTCCTCAGTGTTGTGAGAACGATGACTGGTTAAAATTTTTGGTGGTTTCTTGTTCAGTCCATAGGCCTACATCATGTGGCAAACCGGTGAGCATGTGGCTCTATTAGTATAGGAGATACCTGAAAACATATCACACTTTTCATCATAGTGCTTTTACCAATGCATAAAATGCATGGAGAAGTCATTTCGAATGACTGGTCCTCAGTGTTGTGAGAACGATGACTGGTTAAAATTTTTGGTGGTTTCTTGTTCAGTCCATAGGCCTACATCATGTGGCAAACCGGTGAGCATGTGGCTCTATTAGTATAGGAGATACCTGAAAACATATCACACTTTTCATCATAGTGCTTTTACCAATGCATAAAATGCATGGAGAAGTCATTTCGAATGACTGGTCCTCAGTGTTGTGAGAACGATGACTGGATAAAATTTTTGGTGGTTTCTTGTTCAGTCCATAGGCCTACATCATGTGGCAAACCGGTGAGCATGTGGCTCTATTAGTATAGGAGATACCTGAAAACATATCACACTTTTCATCATAGTGCTTTTACCAATGCATAAAATGCATGGAGAAGTCATTTCGAATGACTGGTCCTCAGTGTTGTGAGAACGATGACTGGTTAAAATTTTTGGTGGTTTCTTGTTCAGTCCATAGGCCTACATCATGTGGCAAACCGGTGAGCATGTGGCTCTATTAGTATAGGAGATACCTGAAAACATATCACACTATTCATCATAGTGCTTTTACCAATGCATAAAATGCATGGAGAAGTCATTTCGAATGACTGGTCCTCAGTGTTGTGAGAACGATGACTGGTTAAAATTTTTGGTGGTTTCATGTTCAGTCCATAGGCCTACATCATGTGGCAAACCGGTGAGCATGTGGCTCTATTAGTATAGGAGATACCTGAAAACATATCACACTTTACATCATAGTGCTTTTACCAATGCATAAAATGCATGGAGAAGTCATTTCGAATGACTGGTCCTCAGTGTTGTGAGGACGATGACTGGTTTAAATTTTGGTGGTTTCTTGTTCAGTCCATAGGCCTACATCATGTGGCAAACCGGTCAGCATGTGGCTCTATTAGTATAGGAGATACCTGAAAACATATCACACTTTTCATCATAGTGCTTTTACCAATGCATAAAATGCATGGAGAAGTCATTTCGAATGACTGGTCCTCAGTGTTGTGAGAACGATGACTGGTTAAAATTTTTGGTGGTTTCTTGTTCAGTCCATAGGCCTACATCATGTGGCAAACCGGTGAGCATGTGGCTCTATTAGTATAGGAGATACCTGAAAACATATCACACTTTTCATCATAGTGCTTTTACCAATGCATAAAATGCATGGAGAAGTCATTTCGAATGACTGGTTCTCAGTGTTGTGAGAACGATGACTGGTTTAATTTTTAGTGGTTTCTTGTTCAGTCCATAGGCCTACATCATGTGGCAAACCGGTGAGCATGTGGCTCTATTAGTATAGGAGATACCTGAAAACATATCACACTTTTCATCATAGTGCTTTTACCAATGCATAAAATGCATGGAGAAGTCATTTCGAATGACTGGTCCTCAGTGTTGTGAGAACGATGACTGGTTAAAATTTTTGGTGGTTTCATGTTCAGTCCATAGGCCTACATCATGTGGCAAACCGGTGAGCATGTGGCTCTATTAGTATAGGAGATACCTGAAAACATATCACACTTTACATCATAGTGCTTTTACCAATGCATAAAATGCATGGAGAAGTCATTTCGAATGACTGGTCCTCAGTGTTGTGAGAACGATGACTGGTTAAAACTTTTGGTGGTTTCTTGTTCAGTCCATAGGCCTACATCATGTGGCAAACCGGTGAGCATGTGGCTCTATTAGTATAGGAGATACCTGAAAACATATCACACTTTTCATCATAGTGCTTTTACCAATGCATAAAATGCATGGAGAAGTCATTTCGAATGACTGGTCCTCAGTGTTGTGAGAACGATGACTGGTTAAAATTTTTGGTGGAGTCTTGTTCAGTCCATAGGCCTACATCATGTGGCAAACCGGTGAGCATGTGGCTCTATTAGTATAGGAGATACCTGAAAACATATCACACTTTTCATCATAGTGCTTTTACCAATGCATAAAATGCATGGAGAAGTCATTTCGAATGACTGGTCCTCAGTGTTGTGAGAACGATGACTGGTTAAAATTTTTGGTGGTTTCTTGTTCAATCCATAGGCCTACATCATGTGGCAAACCGGTGAGCATGTGGCTCTATTAGTATAGGAGATACCTGAAAACATATCACACTTTTCATCATAGTGCTTTTACCAATGCATAAAATGCATGGAGAAGTCATTTCGAATGACTGGTCCTCAGTGTTGTGAGAACGATGACTGGCTAAAATTTTTAGTGGTTTCTTGTTCAGTCCATAGGCCTACATCATGTGGCAAACCGGTGAGCATGTGGCTCTATTAGTATAGGAGATACCTGAAAACATATCACACTTTTCATCATAGTGCTTTTACCAATGCATAAAATGCATGGAGAAGTCATTTCGAATGACTGGTCCTCAGTGTTGTGAGAACGATGACTGGTTAAAATTTTTGGTGGTTTCTTGTTCAGTCCATAGGCCTACATCATGTGGCAAACCGGCTCTATTAGTATAGGAGATACCTGAAAACATATCACACTTTACATCATAGTGCTTTTACCAATGCATAAAATGCATGGAGAAGTCATTTCGAATCACTGGTCCTCAGTGTTGTGAGAACGATGACTGGCTAAAATTTTTAGTGGTTTCTTGTTCAGTCCATAGGCCTACATCATGTGGCAAACCGGTGAGCATGTGGCTCTATTAGTATAGGAGATACCTGAAAACATATCACACTTTTCATCATAGTGCTTTTACCAATGCATAAAATGCATGGAGAAGTCATTTCGAATGACTGGTCCTCAGTGTTGTGAGAACGATGACTGGTTAAAATTTTTGGTGGTTTCATGTTCAGTCCATAGGCCTACATCATGTGGCAAACCGGTGAGCATGTGGCTCTATTAGTATAGGAGATACCTGAAAACATATCACACTTTACATCATAGTGCTTTTACCAATGCATAAAATGCATGGAGAAGTCATTTCGAATGACTGTTCCTCAGTGTTGTGAGGACGATGACTGGTTTAAATTTTTGGTGGTTTCTTGTTCAGTCCATAGGCCTACATCATGTGGCAAACCGGTGAGCATGTGGCTCTATTAGTATAGGAGATACCTGAAAACATATCACACTTTTCATCATAGTGCTTTTACCAATGCATAAAATGCATGGAGAAGTCATTTCGAATGACTGGTCCTCAGTGTTGTGAGAACGATGACTGGTTAAAATTTTTGGTGGTTTCTTGTTCAGTCCATAGGCCTACATCATGTGGCAAACCGGTGAGCATGTGGCTCTATTAGTATAGGAGATACCTGAAAACATATCACACTTTTCATCATAGTGCTTTTACCAATGCATAAAATGCATGGAGAAGTCATTTCGAATGACTGGTTCTCAGTGTTGTGAGAACGATGACTGGTTAAAATTTTTGGTGGTTTCTTGTTCAGTCCATAGGCCTACATCATGTGGCAAACCGGTGAGCATGTGGCTCTATTAGTATAGGAGATACCTGAAAACATATCACACTTTTCATCATAGTGCTTTTACCAATGCATAAAATGCATGGAGAAGTCATTTCGAATGACTGGTCCTCAGTGTTGTGAGAACGATGACTGGTTAAAATTTTTAGTGGTTTCTTGTTCAGTCCATAGGCCTACATCATGTGGCAAACCGGTGAGCATGTGGCTCTATTAGTATAGGAGATACCTGAAAACATATCACACTTTTCATCATAGTGCTTTTACCAATGCATAAAATGCATGGAGAAGTC